>NW_011400792.1:0-713 GCF_000754665.1 Bison bison bison | reverse complement strand
GGAAGCACAGAGGGCAACATAACAGGAAGAAAAAATAAATAAACAATTAAAACTCGAAGATTGCGAGTCCTACGGTAACTCCCCCACGTGGAGAAGCAGCGCAGACGCCTGCAGGCGCCATTAACGAAGCGGGGGCTGGGCAGGGAGGCGCAGCGCGGGCTGCATCGCTTAGAGTAAGAATCTGGCCTGAATACCCTGAGCACTATCTGAGCGAAATAATTTGGGCTAACAAACCAGACTGTGGGATATCTACTACGCGAAAAGCCAGCCCCAACCTAAGACCGCCAGGCCCGCGCACGGAACAAAGAATTGAACAGAGATAGCCGGCTGCAGACCTTCCCCCTCCGGTGATAGGCAGCCAGAGCCGGAAGGGGGCAATCGCAGCCCCAGAGAGACATTATCTATAAAACTGTAAGCAGGCTTCTTTGCTAACTAAAACTTCTTGGGGGTCTGGACGGTTAACATCTGCCTAAGAAGGTGCGCCGGTTTTGTGCCCAGATAACCGAGTGGTGGGGAGGCGATAAGTCGCAGCATTGGCGCTCGCCAAACACCTCATCACTTGAGCTGCTCGGACCTGGGAAGAGCACAATACTCAGGCCCAACTGAGTCTGCGCCTCTGAGGACTGTCCGAGTGCCTGAACCTGAGCGGCTTGGACCTGGGAGGTACATGCAGCCCAGGGCCAGCCTCGGATTGTTCCCGGCAGAACAACCTA
>NW_011400791.1:0-528 GCF_000754665.1 Bison bison bison | reverse complement strand
CCCACACACAACACACACACACATACACACACACTAACACACAAGCACAAATAATTTATTATTTGGAACATGATGTGTGGCTAAAGATAATCTGGTCCTTGAACTTCTATATTTTTCCTTACATTAGAAGTGTGTTTTCATGGCCTAATTTTTAACTTATCGTCTTCTTTTCTTTGCTATTTTCTTTTGTGTAGTAGTCCTGAGTACTAAGCTGGGTTCATGGCCTTTTATCCAAGGAACTCTCTAGCATGTGAATCCCATTACTTTTCAGGATAATTACAGATTAGACTAGGAGCTCTTTGGTCGAGTTGTTATTCAGTTGATAAGTCATATCTATGACTCTGTGGGACCCCATGAACTGCAGTACACTAGGATTCCCTGTCCTTCACTGTCTCCCTGAGTTTGGTCAGACTCATATACCTTGAATCCTGTGATACCATCCAACCATCTCATCTTCTGTTGTCCTCTTCTCTTGCCCTCCTGCTTTCCCTGCATCAAGGTCTTCTCCTTTCAGTCGACTCTTTGCAT
>NW_011400790.1:0-668 GCF_000754665.1 Bison bison bison | reverse complement strand
GGGGGAACCTGGCCTCGAGACGTGTTGAAGAAGGTCCCTCGAGGTCGTTTCTCGGGGTTGAGGCGGAAACCCTGGCTTCCCTCGACTTGTGCAGGTGACCTCAGGGGGCTTCTCATGGTGGCTCTGAGAAGTCAGGGAAACTGGAGTGTGGGGGGGGGCCGTCTCGGGACTCCACGGGGTTTGGTGCATTGGAAGAGGGCCTCATCTCCAGTTGAGGCAGGAACCTCAGGGTTCCTCTGATTTCAGACTCCGATCGCAGGGTCCCTGCAGACTGGGGACAGGAGAGTCAGGCCTCGTCTTGGGTTGAGGCATGGAACTCCGCTTGCCTCTCGAGGTGTCCCCGGGGAGAGAGGCCACTTGTCGAGCGGTATTTGGAACCTGGGGGTCTTTTCCGGACGATGCACGGGCGAGTCACTGCCCCTTCGTGTTGACTTCATTCACAGGGTGGAGTTCGGAGAGGTGTCCGGGCATCGGGTTCTTACCAAGAGGGGACCGGGAAATCGGGGTGCTTCGCAATGTGGAAGCACCCACGAGGCCACGTCTGGAATGTCGTCGTGAGACCGGCCTCATCCTGAGGTGCGACCGGAAGGTCGGGAACCCCTTCCAGACAACGCAGGGGAGTCGACCCTCCTGTCGAGATCAGGAGGGTAGAAGGGGCTCAGAGGAAG
>NW_011400789.1:0-639 GCF_000754665.1 Bison bison bison | reverse complement strand
GGGCTGCTGGTGGTGGAGGCCAAGGCTGAGGAGGGAGGGGTTACGTGACCTGTATTCTGTGACATGGTCACATGTGGGTTTTCTTTTTCAGTTTGAAAAAATGACTGCTTTTAGTTTCCCTCCAGTTTTACTTTAAGGTGGAAAATGAAGATTTTATTCTTAAAGTTGAGCACAGTGATTTTACAGTCTTTTTGAAAGCAACAGTTGAGGTTTTAAAAACACATCTCAGAGAACTCCAGTAGATAAAGCCAAAAAAAGAGAACGTGTTCAGGGTGAATTGTGGGCAGGACCCCAAACTGTACTCTGTCTCTCCCAGAGTGTGTAATTGGTGAGATGGGTGGATATAGGACCCCAAGCACCCTGGGGACTGAGGCCCTCAAGTGACAGCAGAGGTCCAGGCTGAGCCAGGAGCAAGTGGCCTGTGCCCTGGCAAGTGGAGAGCCGCAAGGGTGGGAGTGGGGCCAGGAGAGGGGTGGGAGACTCGGGGGCGGAGGGTGGGGCAGCACCTGGTGGCGTCTGCGAGGCACTGGCTGTCACGGCTCGAGGCAGGGACATCCCTGAACCTCCACCTTGCAGCCCCCACGGAGCAGAGTCATCTGACAGCCCAGGGTTGAAGTTAAAAGGATGAGTTCACAGCAG
>NW_011400788.1:0-977 GCF_000754665.1 Bison bison bison | reverse complement strand
ATTATGAGCTAGGTAGATCATCTTAAAGACCACTACTTTGATTATTGCATTACCTCTTCCAGCCAGATCTATGCCAATTAAAAATCAGATGATTGTGCTAATTTTGCCTTTATTTAATTAAATGATAGGCCTATTGAAGAATAGAGAGCCAATAACAAAGTCTGAGTCTTTCCATGAGTGAATATCCTTTTTGGTTTAAAGAGTCATTCACAATTTGTTTATGAAAAACTCTATGTTGTTTTTTCAGCAAATGCTGAAAAGACAAATATCACATGGACACTCCAAAGGAATGAATTAGTTGAGATCATTTATGTAGAACACAGGATCTGAAAAAAGTGAAAGTGCAACAAATGTTAGCTCTTCCTACTAGTATGATAGCTGCATGGATCCTTAGGTTAATAATCACTAAAGTTAAGGTTACATTTCTCATGTTCTCTTTGAATACCTTCTGCCCTTTTAACTCTCCATGCTACCAAACGACCAAAGAGAATCTACTATATAGGCGCTAACCATTCTTTAATTTTGAAATAATTGTAAATTTGACTTCTCTTGGACATAATATCCTGAATATAGGATGAAGGTCCAGGATAATAGTAGGTCTATCTAGCTTTTCAGATTACACACAGTTGCTGCTACTCTCTGAGTAATACTTCTAAAAACCCATCAGCACACACATACGTGCTATTGTCTAAAAATTAGTTTCTCTACCGTCTCTTCTACTGTTCTTGAATGTTGAGACCTTTGCCTTGCCTTGCAATAAAGCAGCTGTTCTTCCAGAAATCAGAGACCAGGATCAGACCAACCATATCAATGATCCTAAAGCAGCCTTCCCTCGTTTCTTCATTCCCTTCAACCTTTGGGGAAACTCTTCCCAGGGAGCTCAGGACAGTCCTTTAATATTTCTCCCTAACTTAACCCTTGACCAAAAATGACTTAGTTATGTCTCCCAATTTCATCTTCTCATAGTAGGCAATTGT
>NW_011400787.1:0-561 GCF_000754665.1 Bison bison bison | reverse complement strand
ACTTTGAAAAATAAAAGTGCGGGCCTTGTTCACCGAAACTTGGTCTCACCATGTCGTTCTTTCTCTTACCTTCTGGCTGAATTATTCAGCCTCTTTTCTCCACTGAATTTCCTCACTGAGCTATCCTCATTCTATTACTCTTTATATCCTTAATTAACGATTTAATTAAGCAGTTGTTTCCTGATCTTCGCCTACGCCGTCTATCCTTCGAATACCCTGGATCAGCCGGGGCTAGTCCCCGGCACCCTACCATTGCTCGAGAGCAATGACGCGCTCCCCCTCGCCATTCGCATGGAGACCCGACTTCCTTGGCGCCCCTCGAGAGCCTCATTGACCTCACCGTCGTACCTCGTGAGAAAGCGCACACTGGGGCCGCCGCTCGAGAACAACCCCGAGACTCCCCCGTCATCGCGAGATGAGGCCCTTCGTCTACTGCATGGCCTAGAGACCAATCTCGTGACCTCTCTCCAAATGCCTCAGGAGGCTTGACACCCTTTAGTCCACCCAGTGAGCTCCAAGAGATACACGTCGCGACTCGAGAGCAGAGCGGAGTTCTTTGCT
>NW_011400786.1:0-824 GCF_000754665.1 Bison bison bison | reverse complement strand
TGAACAAAGGTAGTGGAGGTGATGGAATTCCCCTTAATCTATTTCAAAACCTAAAAGATGATGCTATGAAAGTGCTGCACTCATTATGCCAGCAAATTTGGAAAACTGAGCAGTGGCCAGGGGACTGGAAAACGTCAGTTTTCATTCCAAACCCAAAGAAGGGTAATGCCAAAGAATGTTCATACTACCGCACACATGCACTCGTCTCACACACTAGAAAGGTAATGCTCAAAATTCTCCAAGTCAGGATTCAGTAATACTTCAACTGTGAACTATCTGATGTTCAAGCTGGTTTTCAAGAAGACAGAAAAACAAGAGATCAAGTTGCCAACATCTGCAGCATGATCAAAAAAGCAAGCAAGTTCCAGAAAACCATCTACTTCAGCTTTATTGACTATGGCCAAGCCTTTGACTTGTGTATTGTGTATCACAATAAACTGTGGAAAATTCTCAAAGAGATGGGATTAGCAGACCACTTGACCTGCTTCTTGAGAAATCTGTATGCAGGCCAGGAAGAAAGTTAGAACTGGAAATCTGATTGTTGTATGCTTGTTTTGTTGTTGTTGTTTGTTTTTATCTTCCTAAAAATTGTATACTGATGCCCTAACCCCAGAAGATGATAGTATTGGGAAGCAGATCCTCTGGGATGTCCTTATGCCACCATAGAGGAACTGTTGGGAAAGGAATCTCTCCGCGTATGAAGGAGACCTCAGAGGGCCCGCCATAAGCAGAGGCAGCAAGGACTCAGCAGTTTGCAAATCAGAGGAGGATCTACACCAGAACCCTAACCCTACCAGCACACTGATCCTAGACTTCCCATGACT
>NW_011400785.1:0-764 GCF_000754665.1 Bison bison bison | reverse complement strand
AACAAAAGAGCAAAAGTATCTCTTACAGGGTCAGTAAACTGTAACCCATGGACCAAATACAGCACATCAGCTTTTTGTTACTGGAACACAGCCATGCTCATTCGTTTACTTACTGTCTGAGGAGCTTTCATAGCAACTGACTCACTTGAGTAGGTGCAAGAGACCATGTTGGCTGCAGAGCCTAAACTGACCCTTTACAGAAAAAGTTTGCCAATCCCTGGTCTATTAGAGCCTTTCATTCGATTTTCACACCTCTCCCCACCATCTCCTGGGAAGGAGTGTATTTCCCTTTCCCGCTGAAGTTTTGGCTTAACCATAAGACTTGCCTTGGTCAGTGGAATGTGGAAAAGCATCAGTGTACAAGTTTGAAGCGAAGCCTCAGAGTTCTGTGCCTCTTCAGCAGTAAAGCGAGAATGACGCAATCTGCTGACCTGCAGGCTTGAAGGAGAACAAATGATTGTTGTCACTGTTGTGCTTATCTGCGTGTTAGTTCCTTAGTCGTGTCTGACTCTTTGCAACTCCATAGACTGTAGCCCACCAGGCCCCTCTGTCCATGGGATCCTCCAGGCAAGAACCCTGGAGGGGGTTGCCATTTCAGCCAATACGTGAGTTTGCTCTGCTGCTGCTAAGTCACTTCAGTTGTGTCCGACACTGTGTGACCCCATAGACGGAAGCCCACCAGGCTCCCCTGTCCCTAGGATTCTCTAGGCAAGAACACTGGAGTGGGTTGCCATTGCCTTCTCCAATGCATGAAAGGGAAAAGT
>NW_011400784.1:0-711 GCF_000754665.1 Bison bison bison | reverse complement strand
GCTCTCAGCCTGCTCTTAGACCACATGAGTACAGAGCACTCGCTCAGTCTCCATGTCCTCACTTGTCCATAGATTTGCCCTTCTGCCACCTCTCAGTTTTCTGTCACCTATATTTTTTTCCCCTCATTTTTGATATTTTTAAATTTCCTTCCTATGATACCACCTCTGTACATCTCTGCCCAGCTAATTCTTTCCACTGTCTCCTCCTTTCCTTGTTCTGTAGTCCATCAGCTCTTGGTCTATTCCCCAGCTTCCAATTCTTCTGTAGGCCTCTGACTAGCCTAATTGAATCTAGGCCATTTATGTCTTTAGTACCCTCTTGATAGTACACATCTTCATTTGTAAAGCTTTCTGCACACTTTCTGCACACAAATAGCTTTCTGCCACTTTCAAAACTAGCTAAGCCTGCTCCTCAAGCACATTTAAAACCAAACCTAGACAACTCTAACCTTACATAATCATCTTTTTATGGAGGTGAGTTTTCTCTGTACTCCTCATACTCCTATTTGTTACTGGTGAGGTTGGTTTCGTTTCTTATAGCCCATACTTTGATGCTATCTGAATTGTGAACATAAATTAGATGACTTGTCTAACTACTAAATATATCACAGCTTTTGAATGAATAATAATATCTAACCCTTAAAAAACACCAGCTGTGTGCTACATCATTGTAAGTGCTTTATATATATATATAAAGACTCTGATGCTGGA
>NW_011400783.1:0-773 GCF_000754665.1 Bison bison bison | reverse complement strand
CCATGGGGACCGTGTGCAATTAAAGTTTGATGTTTTGTTACTGAATAATTAGAACATGTAAAAATTTTAAATTATGTGGTGGTTTAATTAAAAAAAAAAAAACAAGCTCCAAGTTTTTTGCAAATTGGGCTCTAAAAACTGAAGGCCAGTTTTCCTTCCACTGTGGAATTCTATGAATAAATGTGCATGTTTTTTGTTTGGTTTTTGTTTTTCTTTTTTTTTTTAAGTAAATGAGTCCGAAAAATTAGGGAAACAGGAAACCCAGAGGTGCCCCTGTAGTTTGGTGAAGGCCTTAAGAAGTCACTTGGAAATGCTGCTGGCTGTGGGAGGCAGATGGGCACAGAGCTGTGCAGGCTTGTCCTTTGCATGGATGTTCTTGTTTGTGGAAATCCAGCTCGGAGCCATCTCCTGATGTGTAAGAATTTCCCAAACTTTGAGCTAAGCAATGCATTTTTTCCTAAGGAAATGTTTGTCTTAAGCAATGTTAATATCTGCTAGACTCTGACTTCAGGTCGTTTCCCCCAAAAGGCTCAGAAGCGACTTTGAACAAAACAGTATGTTTTACTCATACCCTGTTCTCCTAATCTGTGTTAAGGAAACAATATATTTGCCTGGAAATCTGCCTTTCTTCAAGATTCATATCCATCATTTTTTGGCCCTGGATGACTCACCTGCAGCCAATGTTCTCTCAAGGCATGTCGTGGCTGAGGGGCCTGGTGCCATTCTCTGAGACACTGCCTTTCTTTCCTTAGCAGACTGCTACTGGCTGTATA
>NW_011400782.1:0-560 GCF_000754665.1 Bison bison bison | reverse complement strand
ATCTGTGTATGAGAGCAAACATGATCAGCGCATGATCAGTCATATGATCAGCACCATTAAGTCACTTGATCACTACATGATAGTCATGTGATCAGTGCATGCTCAGTCATGATCAGTGCATGATCAGTCACGTGACCAGTACATGGTAGCTACGTGATCATTGCATGATCAGCCACGTGATCAGTGAATGATCAGTCACGTGATCAGTGCATGATCAGCCACGTGATCAGGGCCTGTTGAGCTGCGTGTTTACTCTCTGCTCATCTGCTTGACAATTGCCAGCTGAGCTTCACGATTCCTACCTGTCATCTGCTTGACAATTGCCAGCTGTGCTGCGTAATTCCTGCCTGCTCAGCTACTTGATTATTGCCAGCTGAGCAGCATGATTCCTCCCAGCTGAGTTCCATGATTACTGCCTGCTGACTGATTCCTGCCTACTCAGCTCTTTGTTCATTGCCTCCAGAGGCACATGATCAGTGTATGATAGCAAACATGATCAGCGCATGATCAGTCACATGATCAGCACCATTAAGTCACTTGATCACTACATGATAGTCATG
>NW_011400781.1:0-581 GCF_000754665.1 Bison bison bison | reverse complement strand
GTGACACCATCAGAAGCAATTCTGTGCAGAGGAGAGCGGGGAGACGGCACAGCACAGTGGTGGAGACACGTGGTCGATGGAGACTCTGGGCCTTCACGGGAGAGGGGGTTCCTGTAGACCCCATAAGCTGGTGTGCTGAGAACATCGAGCAGGAGTGACTTGAGCCATTGAGAGTCACTGTACTTGAAGGGGTTTTGTTTAAATATAATTTTATTCTTTTTGGCTGCCCTGGGTCTTCTTTGCTGCCTGCAGGCTCTCTCCACTTGCAGCGAGCAGGGCCTGTGCTCTAGTTGGGTCACTGGGCTTCCCGCTTTGGTGGCTTCTCTTGCTGTGGAGCGCTGGGCTCTAGGATGCCTGGGCTCAGTCTTTGCGGTGTACAGACTTAATTTCTCTGTGCCATGTGGGGTCATCTGGGGACCAGAGATTGAACCGGTGTCCCCTGCACTGCAAGGTAGATTCTTAACCACTGGACCACCAGGGAAGCCCCTGTACTTGAAGTTTTCATTGGAGCTACCTAAAACATGATAAAAGTGATCTCAGCAAAAGGGGGAAGGAGCAGTGAGTGCACGGCCTGCCTTCCA
>NW_011400780.1:0-586 GCF_000754665.1 Bison bison bison | reverse complement strand
TAAATAAAAAAAAAGCCTCTCTCATCCTTGTCATATAGCCACTCATTTCCCTCTGTGAATGTAACCATTGTTACTGGCTTCTTGTGTGCCATTCCAGAAGAGCAACAAATATGGATACATTCTTTATTCTTCCAAAGTGGTAGGATAATTCTGCACCTTTGTTGTTTTATTGATGATATATTGAGGAGATAGTTGCAACCAGTCTGCTATTAGCAGACATTTCCATTGTTTCCAACCTTTTGCTACTACAAACAATGATGCAATATTCTTATATAGACATACATTTTGCATGTGTTGAAGTATACCCATCAGACAAATTCCAAGAAGTGAAACCACTGGCCAAAGGTAATCTTGGGTTTTTTTTTTCTTAATTTTATTTTATTTTAAACTTTACATAATTGTATTAGTTTTGCCAAATATCAAAATGAATCCGCCACAGGTATACATGTGTTCCCCATCCCGAACCCTCCTCCCTCCTCCCTCCCCATACCATCCCTCTGGGCCGTCCCAGTGCACCAGCCCCAAGCATCCAGCATCGTGCATCGAACCTGGACTGGCAACTCGTTTCCTACATGATATTTTACAT
>NW_011400779.1:0-767 GCF_000754665.1 Bison bison bison | reverse complement strand
GGGCGGGGGCGGGGGGGCGGGGGGGAACGGTTCACGGATAAGGTACATATATACTGTCTACGTCACAAAGAGCACGGTGATTCTAAAGAATAGTATTGGTATTATCGTCGTCTCATATTCGGAGAAGGCAACGGCACCCCACTCCAGTCCTCTTGCCCGGAAAATCCCGTGGACGGAGGAGCCCGGTAGGAGCCCGGTAGGCCGCAGTCCACGTTGTCGCACAGAGTCGGACACGACGGAGCGACTTCCCTTCCCGTTTCCCTTTCACGCCTTGAAGAAGGACATGGCAACCCACCGCAGTGTCTTGCCTGGAGAACCCCAGGGACGGGGGTGCCCGGCGGGCTACCGTCTACGGGGTCGCACAGATTCGGACACGACGGAAGCGACGCAGCAGCAGCAGCAGCAGCAGCATTATCCTATTCGAAAGTCGCCATGACCGTGGACATGACGCATTCACTTCCCATACAATGGAAGAAGGACATGGCAACCCACTCCAGTAGTCTTGCCTGGAAAATTCCATGGACGGAGGAGCCTGGTAGGCTACAGTCCGTGGGGTCGCAAAGAGTCCAACACGACTGAGTGACTTCACTTTCTTTCGCATACAGTCATGACATGTATGGGTTGTGATCAAGCTATGAGCTACCGCTTGGGTGGTCATGAATGATTCTTTGGCAACAGACAGGTGCATCAAGTCACCATTCTGTACACGTTCGAACAGAGGATGTTGTATGTCCTTAACGAAGAACATTCTATTTCAATACACCGGG
>NW_011400778.1:0-519 GCF_000754665.1 Bison bison bison | reverse complement strand
CACTAAGGCATCAAGGAAGAAAGGAGTAGAGGTAGGAGAAAAAAGAAGCAACCTTTCCCCTTCGGCTCCATCTCAACCAGCTGCTTAGTTCCTTCATCTCATGGACTACGATCTGGGATAATCTTGTTTGTCTGATTTTTGTTTGAGGACCGTTTCTAGTCACAGGGCTAGAAACAGTGAGGGGGTAAGCCCTTCTTCCATTCCACATCAGACCCAGTGGGCAGTCCAGGCCCTGCCCACTGCATTGAGTCTGTAGCAACAGAATCACCAGTGATGCTGGTTAACAATGCATATTGCTGGAATCCACTCCATTCGCTACTGACTCTTTGAGGTGGTGGTAAACCAGGGTTGAGATGCAGGAAGAATTTCAGGCAGGGAAAATAGCATCTTGGAAGGCTACATGACAAGGGAACCTTAGTACATTCAAGAAATGAAAAATGCCCTATGGGATGGAACCAAAAGAGTGCAGAGGGCATTCCAGTGAAAAGAAATCAGAGAAGAAAGTGGGGACCAAGCAAT
>NW_011400777.1:0-733 GCF_000754665.1 Bison bison bison | reverse complement strand
AGGAAAGTGTCACGACTCCAACATGGCTGTCCCTTCACGGCCCACCTCCAGACCCTTTACCACATGTGTCTCTGTCAGTTACCACTCACGGAAGAATCTTCCCTGCTGGGGTAGTACTTCAGGGGATCGCCCTACTCGTCTTAGCTGATGATCTGGTGGCAACACAAGCCAGGTCAGCTCTGGGCTGACCAGGACCCGAACCTTCCCATGAGCAGCCAAGAACTCTAACATCAAGCATCAACTGTATGCAGGACCAAAACTAGTCTACCTCAACAATCCTGTTTGATTCTGGGCAGTTGTGGCCTGATAACCAGTTGAGAAAATTAAGGCTCCTGGTGACCAGCCTGCAGCTGGGTCCTCCCTGTTCAAAGTCCCAGAGCCAATGGACTGGTGTGGAATGATGTGCCCTTTACCCTGAAGAATGACAGGGGAGACAGGTGCGGATCCCGCAGGTGAATCATACACACCCTTGCACACCCACACTCATCACCCCAGGAGCCACGTTTTACCAGTGATGTCAAAGTAATACTCCTTAATGATCACTGTGTTCAAAAAGTAGGGGTTATACCGAAAGGAAAAGATCAACTTGCTGTGGGACCAGGGATGGCTCGCACCTGTACCTGCTAGGATAGGGAGAAGAGAAAGGTGCAAGCTTCTAGGGACCTCAGCTTGCCTCCCATTAACAGCTTCCACGAAGCCTCTCCAAACTCTCACAGTGTAGGAACATGGATAA
>NW_011400776.1:0-833 GCF_000754665.1 Bison bison bison | reverse complement strand
TACCCTCACAGTTACCTCGTTGTTGGTCTCTACTTGTTTTTTATATTTCCGTCATAGACTACTTTTCTTTTTCCCAAAGCACTGCCTGAATATTTTTTTAGTTCATGTGTGTGGGTGATGAATTGTCTCATTTCCCTTTGCCCTCAAAGTCTCTATTTTGCTTTCACATTCGAAGAGTATTTTTGTTGAGTATAGAATTCCAGGTTGGTGGTTATTTGTTTTTCAGCATTTTACAGATGCCAGTCCATTATCTTCTGACTTCCTTGTTCTTGGAAAGTCAGCTCTCAGTGTTGCTGTGCCACTAAAAGCCACACCTTTTCCTCTGAGCGCTTGAACATGCTGTTCTTGCCTTAGGCACCTGCAGAGCTGCTGAACCAATGTGTGGTTTCATTTTTGAGTCAGTGGTCTGATTCTTGAACCAACTCTGCCACTGTCCCTGTCAGCCAGTTCAGTCGCTCCGTATCTGCCCCGTTGCGACCCCATGGACTGCAGCACACCAGGCTTCTCTGTCCATCACCAACTCCCCGAGCTCGCTCAGGCTCATGACCATCGAGTCATTGATGCCATCCAACCATCTCATCCTCTGTCGTCCCCTTCTCCTCCTGCCTTCAGTCTTCCCCAGCATCAGGTTCTTTTCCAATGAGTCAGTCCTTCGCAGCAGGTGGCCAAAATATTGGAGCTTCGGCATCACTCTTTGCAGTGAATGTTCAGGTCTGATTTGCTTTAGGAGTGACTTGTTGGATCTCCTGGCAGTCCACAGGTCTCTCAAGAGTCTTCTCCAACTCCCCAGTTCAGAAGCATCGATTCTTTGGCGTTCAGCCTTCTTCATGGGG
>NW_011400775.1:0-838 GCF_000754665.1 Bison bison bison | reverse complement strand
TTAGCAACTAAACAACAACAATCTACTAGTTTACCTTTAACAAGTGCCTCTCAGCCTGGATTTGTCTGGTTAGAGGGATAAAGCATTTTTGGCAAGATCACTACTGAAGTGATGTTATGACCTTTATCCTTGTCTGTGTGTCACTTCAGAAGGTGCATGAGTGCAGTTTGTGCCACTAATGATATCGATTTTGATCACTTGGTTAAGGTGCTGAATGATAGAATTATCCACTGTAAATGTGTTTTCGCATTTGTCATGAATAAATATCTTGTGGGGAGATACTTTCAGACTATTCAAATACCCTGTTTCTCATCTCACTTTTGCCCATTAACTTTAGCATCCTTCAATGATTACTTCTCTGCAACAGTGTTCACTGTGGTGTTTTCTAATGGTCATTTTAATATTCATCATTCCTTATAAAATTATTAACTGAATTATACTGTAAGGAAGAGCAAGTCCTTCATCCCCACTTATTATTCTATTATTTTTGTATTAGTATGGATTCATGGATTTTTAAAAATTTTATTTTATTTTTAAACTTTACAATATTGTATTAGTTTTGCCAAATATCGAAATGAATCCACCACAGGTATACCCGTGTTCCCCATCCTGAACCCTCCTCCCTCCTCCCTCCCCTACCCTTCCTCTGGGTCGTCCCAGTGCACCAGCCCCAAGCATCCAGTATCGTGCATTGAACCTGGACTGGCAACTCGTTTCATACATGATATTATACATGTTTCAATGCTATTCTCCCAAATCTCCACCCCCCTCCCTCTCCCACAGAGTCCATAAGACTGATCTATACGTCGGTGTCTCTTTTGCTGTCTCGTACACAGGG
>NW_011400774.1:0-742 GCF_000754665.1 Bison bison bison | reverse complement strand
AGAATGATTCTCTTTTCCACAGAAACTTCGATAGAACCTAATTATCATGGAGGAATTTTAGGCAGGATATTAAAAACTAGATAATGGTAGAATGTGAGAGAGAAAAGAATGAAAGCCTGAATACTGTGGCTGTGGGCCAAGGTTTGGAGGAGATCCAGTCTCCCTGCCATGTGGCCCTTCATGTAGACTTAGAGAGATGAGGATGGCAGGTGAGTTTGGAGGGTTCCTAAGGCCATTAAAAATGCTACCTTTCCCCCACCAAATCATGTGAGTTGCTCTCCATCCTCCCCTAGAGTTGACAGGATCGGGCTTTGTGATGTGAAGGCCCACTCAGGGCCACCATTGGCTGGGGAAATGAGTTGCTGACCTCATAAAGCATAAGGCTGTGGCCCCTGGGAGGGGTATGCATAGGGCTGCTCAGGGGCTCTGGAGCAGACCACTGCGAGTCTTCAAAATGACTAAGGTGACTGGGAAGCCACAAGGCTCTAGAGAAGTTGTGGAACAGCAGACTCTAGATACCCAGGAGGAAAAGATGAAAAGCTCCTGTCAACAGATGTCCAAAGAAGTGTCAAGGTGAGCTGAACCCATGCAAGGTCCCTTTGCCCATTGAGACCGCCCCATGAGACACCTCCCCTTGTCCTTGCCAGGCCCTTACCCCTTCTCCTCCCACACCCCTTCTCCTGAAGCCATTGTTCCCATCCATCTTCGCCCTCTTCCCCAAACAAACCGCCACTCTGTACTC
>NW_011400773.1:0-574 GCF_000754665.1 Bison bison bison | reverse complement strand
ATGAGCAGACAGGAATCAGGCAGCTCAGCAGGCCCTGATCACGTGACTGATCACGCAGTGATCACGTGACTGAATGGCGCTGAACATGTGACTGATCATGTGCTGATCAGTTTGCTATCATACACTGATCATGTGGCTCTGGAGGCAATATTAAAGAGCTGAGTAGGCACGAATCACACAATCAGCAGGCAATAATCATGGAGCTCATCTATGACGAATCATGCTGCTCAGATGGCAATAATCAAGCAGCTGAGCAGGCAGGAATGACACAGCACAGCTGGCAATTGTCAAGCAGATGACAGGGAGGAATAATGCAGCTCAGCTGGCAATTGTTAAGCAGATGAGCAGACAGGAATCAGGCAGCTCAGCAGGCCCTGATCATGTGAGTGAGCACGCAGTGTTCACGTGGCTTATCATAAACTGATCACATGACGGATCATGCACTGATCACGTGGCAATCATTTACTGATCACGTGGCTGTGCATGCAATGATCACGTGGCTGAACATGCAATGATCACGTGGCTGATCATGTACTGATCACGAAGCTGATCATACACTGATTACGTGACTGTG
>NW_011400772.1:0-611 GCF_000754665.1 Bison bison bison | reverse complement strand
TTCTTTTTGGGAGTGGGGCAGGCCTTGAGGACCTGGCTTCCCTGGCTTTGAGCTGGGGAGTTTCTCTCCCTTTTACATGAGGATCGGTGTGTGTTGGTCCCTGCCTGTTTCTCTCTGAAGGTTCCCACTGGTCCAGACTGGGCCTGCCTCAGATGAGGCAGAGACAAGCCTGTGACATCAATCCCAGTGTCTTCAATGGCTGGTCACCAGGGAATGGTGATGATTTTCACCTGCTGTTTTGAGTGCGGTTTGACTTTCAATGCATCCATGTCTTTCCTTCCACAACATTGTTAGAGACAGATAAGTGGAAACCCATTGTTCTAGGATTACCATTCCCTTCTCCATGGGGATCTTCCCCACCCAAGGACTGGACCCAGGTCTCCTGCATTGCAGGCGGATTCTTTACCATCTGAGCCACCAGGAAAGCCCTTTTAAAGAACATCAACAAAGAGAACATTTGTGTAACACTTTGTGGACTACATGGCATTGAAACAAAAATCATGTGGCTTAAATATCCAAATAACCAGTAACACCGGAATTGCTCTTTCCCTCATATTTCGATTGAGGTGAGTAAGTAGGTTGTCAGAGGTCAAGAGTTGTCAGCAGCAGGT
>NW_011400771.1:0-679 GCF_000754665.1 Bison bison bison | reverse complement strand
AGAGGAAGTGGTGCCGGAAAACCTCGGTGTTCCTCTCCAGGGAGACCGGGATGCCGGGAACTTTGTGGGGGCGCATCAAGGGTTCCAAGTACCGTTTCGGCCTCCAATTCCTAACGTGGGACTTCTCCTGAGACGCTGTAGCGGAAAGGGCTTCATCTTGCGATGACGGGGAACCACGTGGTTTTTCTCGAGTTGCGGCGGGATTCTCGAGTTACGACGGGGAATTCGGGATGCCTCTTGTGTTGGCCCAGGGAAGTCCAATCTTCCATTCGAGTTGCGAAGGAAAGCTGGGGATTGCTCGTCGAGTGACTGCAGGGCCAACAGACCTCAGTCTAGGCTTGAGTCCAGAAGCCAATGTTCCTCTCCAGGGGCGACCGGGATCTCGGGGTTGCATTCCAGACGCACCCGGGGAGACAGGCATTCATCTCGAGTGGAAGCAAAGAACCCCGCTCTGCTCTCGAGTCGCGACGGGTCTCTCTTGGAGCTCACTGGGTGGACTAAAGGGAGTCAAGCCTCCTGAGGCGTTTGGAGAGAGGTCGCGAGGTTGGCCTCTAGGCCATGCAGGAGACGAAGGCCCTCATCTCCGCGATGACGGGGGAGTCTCGGGGTGGTTCTCGAGCGGCGGCCCCAGGGTGCGGTTTCTCACGAGGTACGACGGCGAGGTCAGTGAGCCTCTCGT
>NW_011400770.1:0-562 GCF_000754665.1 Bison bison bison | reverse complement strand
GCCCACCAGACTTCCCTGGTGGCTCAGTCAGTAAAGAATCCGCCTGCAATGCAGGAGACCCGGGTTCGATCCCTGGGTCAGGAAGATCTCCTGGAAAAGGAATGGCAGCCCACTCCAGTATTCTTGCCTGGAGAATCCCATGGACAGAGGAGCGTGGCTGGCTATCGCAAAGAGTTGGACATGACTGAGCAACTAAACCACCAAAAAATCTCATGCTAAAATGATCACAGTAGCACTATTCTGAATTGCCTCAAACCAGGAAGAATTCAAATCTCTCCTCTGAAAAGGATGGATAAATGACTTGTACACTCATGCAATGGAACACTGTACAGCAGTGAGGCTGAGCAAACCACAAGTACAAACAACTGTGGATGAAACTCACAAACATGATCCTGACTGGGAGAAGCTGGACACAAATGCGCACACTGAAAACCAGGCATGAGTGAAAGAAACAAAACAATCCAGGCACAGTGACTCTGGCGTGAGAGACAAGGTACAGTCCCTTGTTGGGGGCTGGGGGCAAGTGATGGAGGGGAGCATGAGGGGTCTTCAGGGAGGCTAA
>NW_011400769.1:0-893 GCF_000754665.1 Bison bison bison | reverse complement strand
CGATTTCCCGGTCCCCTCTTGATAAGAACCCGATGCCCGGATACCTCTTCGAACTCCACCCTGTGAATGAAGTCAACACGAAGGGGTAGTGACTCGCCCGTGCATCGTCGGGAAAAAACCCCCAGGTTCCAAATACCCCTCGACAAGTGGCCTGTCTCCCCGGGAACACCTCGAGAGCCAAGCGGAATTCCAGGCCTCAACCCAAGACGAGGGCTGACTCTCCTGTCCGAAGTCTGCAGGGACCCTGGAATCGGAGTCTGAAATCAGAGGAACCCTGAGGTTCCTGCCTCAACTGGAGATGAGGTCCTCTTACAATGCACCAAACCCAGTGGAATGCCGAGAGGCCCCTCCCACCTCCAGTTTCCCTGACTTCTCAGAGCCACCATGAGAAGCCCCCTGAGGTCACCTGCACAAGTCAAGGGAAGCCAGGGTTTTTGTCTCAACCCGAGAAAAACCTCGAGAGACCTTCTTCAACACGTCTCGAGGCCAGATTCCCCTACTGCCGTGAGCCGGCATATTGCATATTGAGTGCATATTGCATATTGCATATTGAGTGCAGCACTTTCCACAGCATCATCTTTCAGGATCTTGAATAGCTCATCTGGAATTCTGTCACTGCTGGGAGCCAGTGAGGAACTCCGCCCATGACAAAGGTCATGAGGAAGGAGGCTCGGCATACGCAAAGGCGGGATCGAGCTTCAGGAGTCCCCCTGGAAATTCTCGAGCATATACCCCCAAAAACCAGTGTCTGCCTACTTTCTGCTTGCGCTTTCATCTAAACCTCTGACTTTATGGGGGGCTCTCCCCCACTACCTCTCTCTGAAAAAAGAGTTAGCTTACAGTTCCAGTTAATAATTCCTGGGTGTGACAGTGTTTAACCTACAAACTCCTTT
>NW_011400768.1:0-770 GCF_000754665.1 Bison bison bison | reverse complement strand
CTTCTCAGAGCCACCATGAGAAGCCCCCTGAGGTCACCTGCACAAGTCGAGGGAAGCCAGGGTTTCCTGCCTCAACCCGAGAAAGACCTCGAGAGACCTTCTTCAACACGTCTCGAGGCCAGGTTCCCCTACCATGACTCGAGAGCAATGACGCGCTCCCCCTCGCCACTCGCATGGAGACCCGACTTCCCTGGCGCCCCACGTGAGGCTCACTGACCTCGCCGTCGTACCTCTTGAGAAAGCGCACCCTGGGGCCGCCGCTCGAGAACCACTCCGAGACTCCCCCGTCATTGCGGAATGAGGGCCTTCGTCTCCTGCATGGCCTAGAGGCCAACCTCGCGACCTCTCTCCAAACGCCTCAGGAGGCTTGACTCCCTTTAGTCCACCCAGTGAGCTCCAAGAGATAGCCGTCGCGACTCGAGAGCAGAGCGGGGTTCTTTGCTTCCACTCGAGATGAATGCCTGTCTCCCCGGGTGCGTCTGGAATGCAACCCCGAGATCCCGGTCGCCCCTGGAGAGGAACATTGGCTTCTGGACACAAGCCCAGATGAGGTCTTTGGCCCTGCAGTCACTCGAGAGCAATCCCCAGCTTTCCTTCGCAACTCGAATGGAAGATTGGACTTCCCTGGGCCAACACAAGAGGCATCCCGAATTCCCCGTCGTAACTCGAGAATCCCGCCGCAACTCGAGAAAAACCACGTGGTTCACCCGTCATCGCAAGATGAAGCCATTTCCCGCTACAGCGCCTCAGGAGAAGTCCCACGTTAGTTA
>NW_011400767.1:0-714 GCF_000754665.1 Bison bison bison | reverse complement strand
ACCCTGTCACTAGTATCATTATTTTAAAAGTGAAAGACTGAATACTTTCACCATTAAGATCAGGAACAAGGCAAAGATACCTATTCTCACCATTCTTATTCATCATAGCACTGGAAGTTCAAGCTAGCCCTCTTCAGTCTGTCTAAAACAGGCCTTATATTGGCAATAGGGTTGGGAGCCTGGGAGTTATCATAGGAAAGAAACACATGCATTTGGAAACTAGCGAGTGGGCAGAACATCTGAGCTGTGTGGACTATAGAGGTGTAAACGGGTGGGAGAGTTGAGCATGTACTAGCAAACTGGAAGTGTGCGTTAGTCACTCAGTCGTGTCCGACTCTTTGTGACCCCATGGACTGTAGCCCACCAGGCTTCTCTGTCCAAGAGATTTTCCAGGCAAGAATGCTGGAGTAGGTTGCCATTTCCTTCTGCAGGGGATCTTCCCAAACCAGGGATCAAACCTAGGTCTTTCGTACTGCAGGCAGATTTTTTTTACTGTCTGAGCCACCAGGGAAGCCCAGCAAACTGGAAAGACCAGAATTCTTTCTCCCCATCATTAGGTAACAAATAGGAGACACAAAGCTAGTGTCCTGGGTTACAAGTCCCCCCACCCCCAAGTCTCCAGCAAATTGCTCAATGAATCACAGCAGCAAAACTACATTCTGTGCAGCACAGCAAAAACGGTGACTCTTTGCACCTAAAGAGCAATTGTAATTT
>NW_011400766.1:0-836 GCF_000754665.1 Bison bison bison | reverse complement strand
AGTGATCACACCGTCGTGATTATCTGGGTCGTGAAGATCTTTTCTGTACAGTTCTTCTATGTATTCTTGCCACCTCTTCTTAATATCTGCTGCTTCTGTTAGGTCCATACCATTTCTGTCCTTTATCGAGCCCATCTTTGCATGAAATGTCCCCTTGGTATCTCTAATTTTCTTGAAGAGATCTCTAGTCTTTCCCATTCTGTTGTTTTCCTCTATTTCTTTGCATTGATCGCTGAGGAAGGCTTGCTTATCTCTCCTTGCTGTTCTTTGGAACTCTGCATTCAGATGCTTATATCTTTCCTTATCTCCTTTGCTTTTCACTTCTCTTCTTTTTACAGCTAAGTCATACAGTGACTCACTTAGTGGCTCAGTCACACACTTGAGAATGTAAGGAACAACACTTCTTGAAACAGGCAATATACGAAACAATAGCAGTAATAGTAGAATCATAAGAAGTTAAGTCAAGAACTTCTATTAGGTGTAGCCCAGTGACATCTCCATGTCATCTGACTTAGTTTGCTAAATGACTATAGCTTGCTGTTGATATCCTGCTTGTAGATCCTGAGCATCTGATCTTTATTCAAAGACTGGTTATTGAGATAAGCTTTAGAAACAAACTCAGAATGTCCTTTTTAACAACTTAATTCAACCTCTTAGCAATGTAATATAACCACAAGGAACTATCTAAGGAGTGAGTCTTAGTAAATACAGACCTTAATTAAAAAAACTGGAACTTAATATTCAGTGAAACATAATAGATGCCATAGGCCTGACATCAGTTAGGTGGATTTTCTTTTACAGCTCCCCAGTATATGTTGAGATTTCTGTATATGTCG
>NW_011400765.1:0-501 GCF_000754665.1 Bison bison bison | reverse complement strand
TTCTGGAGGTGTGTGGCTCTTGCAGAAATGTGAAGATCTTCCATCGTCCTCAGACTTTGGTGTCATTTGCAATCATCCAGAAAGCTTCCAGGTCTAGGTTCCAGACCACCCAGCACACACAGTCAGTAGCCAACGGAGTGGATTCCAGGAATACGCATTGTTCACCGGCATTACCGTTGATATTGTTGCTGCACACTCAATGCAGTGGGCAGGGCCTGGATTGTCCACTGGGTCTCATGTGGAATGGAAAGAAGGGCTCCCCCCTCCCCCCCCCTACCACACACACCACCCACCCCCACTGTTGACAGCCTTGTGACGAGAAACGGTCCCCGAAACAAGAATCAGACAAACCAGAGAAGCCCAGATGATAGTCCTTGAGATGAAGGAACTAAGCAGCTGGTTGCGATGGCACCAAGGGGAAAGGTTGCTCTTTGTGTCTGCCCCTCTACTCCTTTCTTCCTGGACGCCTTAGGGTTTTGTCATGGAGATTTGAAAGAAAGT
>NW_011400764.1:0-1037 GCF_000754665.1 Bison bison bison | reverse complement strand
GACCCTCCTGTCCAGATCAGGAGGGTAGAAGGGGCTCAGAGGAAGTGGTGCCGGAAAACTTCGGTGTTCCTCTCGAGGGAGACCGGGATGTCGGGGCACTTTGTGGGTCGCATCAAGGGTGCCAAGTACCGTTTCGACCTCCAATACCTAACGTGGGACTTCTCCTGAGACGCTGTAGCGGAAATGGCTTCATCTTGCGATGACTGGTGAACCACGTGGTTTTTCTCGAGTTGCGGCGGGATTCTCGAGTTACGACAGGGAATTCAGGTTACCTCTTGTGTTGGCCCAGGGAAGTCCAATCTTCCATTGGAGTTGCCAAGGAAAGCTGGGGATTGCTCTCGAGTGACTGCAGGGCCAATAGACCTCATCTAGGCTTGTGTCCAGAAGCCAATGTTCCACTCCAGGGGCGACAGGGATCTCGGGCTTGCATTCCAGACACACCCGGGGAGACAGGCATTCATCTCGAGTGGAAGCAAAGAACCCCGCTCTGCTCTCGAGTCGCGACGGGTATCTCTTAGAGGTCACTGGGTGGACTAAAGGGAGTCAAGCCTCCTGAGGCGTTTGGAGAGAGGTCGCGAGATTGGTCTCTAGGAGATGCAGGAGACGAAGGCCCTCATCTCGCGATGACGGGGGAGTCTCGGGGCTGTTCTCGAGCGGCGGCCCCAGTGTGCGCTTTCTCACGAGGTACGACGGTGAGGTCAGTGAGCCTCTCGTGGGGCGCCAAGGAAGTCGGGTCTCCATGCGAATGGCGAGGGCGAGCGCGTCATTGCTCTCGAGCCATGGTAGGGTGCCGGGGACCAGCACCGGCTGATCCAGGGTATTCGAAGGAGAGACGGCGTAGGCGAAGATCAGGAAACAACTGCTTAATTAAATGTTAATTAAGGATATAAAGAGTAATAGAATGAGGATAGCTCAGTGAGGAAATTCAGTGAAGAAAAGAGGCTGAAGAATTCAGCCAGAAGGTAAGAGAAAGAACGACATGGTGAGACCAAGTTTCGGTGAACAAGGCCCGCACTTTATTTTTCAAAGTAGTTTTT
>NW_011400763.1:0-668 GCF_000754665.1 Bison bison bison | reverse complement strand
CATCTGTTTTTCTCCCTTTCAGCCCTTCTCCAACCCTTGCACTTTTCATCAGGATTTGAACTGGACTAATCTGGATTCTTTTTCTCTGTATTTCTCTCATTCCCGCTTCTTGTCCTTAGCCTTTGAAGTGGAGAGGGAGAGACGGGGAGGGAAGAAAGAGAAAAAGAATGGCAGGTGTGCTATTGCGTTGGCTACCCCTTCCGAATTAATCTCTTCCGGTCGCCTTTCTCCACTCGCGCCCACTCCCTTGATTCCGAGGACGTGTATGAAGCCTCCACAAAGCGTCAGGTCCCGTTCTGGGTACCGGAGATAGAGCAGTGAGCAAAACAAAGTCCTCGTTCATACGGAATTTACCTTCTGGGAAACGGGAGAGGGGTGGTGGTGAAATTCAGACAATAGCCAAATAGTCTGTCGGCTGGTTGATTGCAGCTTAAAGAATAAAGCAGGATAGGAGTTAGAGAGCGAGGGAGAGAGCGAGGGTGTGGTTAGAGACGCCGTCGAGTAGAGCTCCAGGAAGTGAGGAGATAAACCTGGTGTAGATGGTTGCGGGAAGAACAGCAATTGTAGAGCCCTAAGGCAGGAGTGCTCAAGAGCAGCAAGGAAGTTAGTCTGGCTGGAGTCCAGTGACAGGGAGTCGGGAGTCATAACGGTCTGCTAAGAGAGCCTAA
>NW_011400762.1:0-510 GCF_000754665.1 Bison bison bison | reverse complement strand
AAGTGGTGCAAACTTCTTGTCTTGAAGTTTGATTGGTCTTCCGCGTAAACCAAGCTACTCAGTCTCTTTTCTCCACCGAATTTTGCTACTGAGCTCTACCTCATACTATTATTCTTGACATCTCTGATTAGCATATAAATAGTCGCCTAGGCCATCTCTCCTTCGAATACCCTGGATCAGTTGGGGCTGGTCCCGGCAGGTGGCGACGAACAGGGACCTCAGGAGGCAATACTCAAAGAGCTGAGCAGACACGAACCACGCAATCAGCAGGCAATAAGCATGGAGCTCAGCAGTGACGAATCATGCTGCTCAACTGGCATAATCAAGCACGTGACCAGGACAGGAATCACGCAGCTCAGCTGGCAATTGTCAAGCAGATGAGCCGACAGAAATCACGCAGCTCAGCTGGCAATTGTCATGCAGATGAGCCGGCAGGAATCATGCAGCTCAGCAGGCCCTGATCACGTGACTCTGCAGGCACTGATCACGTGGCTGATCAAGTACAGATCA
>NW_011400761.1:0-930 GCF_000754665.1 Bison bison bison | reverse complement strand
GAGGGGACCGGGAAATCGGGGTGCTTCGCAATGTGGAAGCACCCACGAGGCCACATCTGGAATGTCGTCGTGAGACCGGCCTCATCCTGAGGTGCGACCGGAAGGTCGGGAACCCCTTCCAGACAAAGCAGGGGAGTCGACCCTCCTGTGGAGATCAGGAGGGTAGAAGGGGCTCAGAGGAAGTGGTGCCGGAAAACCTCGGTGTTCCTCTCCAGGGAGACCGGGATGCCGGGGAACTTTGTGGGGCGCATCAAGGGTGCCAAGTACCGTTTCGACCTCCAATTCCTAACGTGGGACTTCTCCTGAGACGCTGTAGCGGAACAGGGCTTCATCTTGCGATGACGGGGGAACCACGTGGCTTTCTCGAGTTGCGGCGGGATTCTCGAGTTATGACGGGGAATTCGGGATGCCTCTTGTTTTGGCCCAGGGAAGTCCAATCTTCATTCGAGTTGAGAAGGAAAGCTGGGGACTGCTCTCGAGTGACTGCAGGGCCAATAGGCCTCATCTAGGCTTGTGTCCAGAAGCCAATGCTCCTCTCCAGGGGCGACCAGGATCTCGGGGTTGCATTCTAGACGCACCCGGGGAGACAGGCATTCATCTCGAGTGGAAGCAAAGAACCCCGCTCTGCTCTCGAGTCGCGACGGGTATCTCTTGGAGCTCACTGGGTGGACTAAAGGGAGTCAAGCCTCCTGAGGTGTTTGGAGAGAGGTCGCGAGGTTGGCCTCTAGACCATGCAGGAGACGAAGGCCCTCATCTCCGCGATGACGGGGGAGTCTCGGGGTGGTTCTCGAGCGGCGGCCCCAGGGTGCGGTTTCTCACGAGGTACGACGGCGAGGTCAGTGAGCCTCTCGTGGGGCGCCAGGGAAGTCGGGTCTCCATGCGAGTGGCGAGGGGGAGCGCGTCATTGTTCTCGAGTCATGGTAGGGGAAC
>NW_011400760.1:0-841 GCF_000754665.1 Bison bison bison | reverse complement strand
GCAGTCCCTCGAGAGCAATCCCCAGTTTTTCTTCGCAACTCGAATGGAAGATTGGACTTCCCTGGGCCAACACAAGAGGCATCCTGAATTCCCCGTCGTAATTCGAGAATCCTGCTACACCTCGAGAAAAACCACGTGGTTCCCCCGTCATCGCAAGATGTAGCCCTGTGCCGCTACAGCGTCTCAGGAGAAGTCCCACTTTAGGAATTGGAGTTCGAAACGGTACTTGTCACCCTTGATGCGACCCACAAAGTGATCCGACATCCCGGTCTCCCTCGAGAGGAACACCGAAGTTTTCCGGCACCACTTCCTCTGAGCCTCTTCTACCCTCCTGATCTGGACAGGAGGGTCGACTACTCTGCTTTGTCTGGAAGTGGTTCCCGACTTTCCGGTCGCACCTCAGGATGAGGCCGGTCTCAAGACGACATTCCAGACGTGGCCTCGTGGGTGGATCCAAATTCCGAAGTACCCCGATTTCCCGGTCCCCTCTTGATAAGAACCCGATGCCTGCACACCTCTTCGAACTCCACCCTGTGAATGAATTCAACACGAAGGGGCAGTGACTCGCCCGTGCATCGTCGGGAAAAGACCCCCAGGTTCCAAATACCGCTCGACAAGTGGGCTGTCTCCCCGGGAACACCTCGAGAGGCAAGCGGAGTTCCATGCCTCAACCCAAGACGAGGCCTGACTCTCCTGTCCCAAGTCTGCAGGGACCTTGCGATCGGAGTCTGAAGTCAGAGGAACCCTGAGGTTCCTGCCTCAACTGGAGATGAGGCCCTCTTCCAATGCACCAAACCCAGTGGAGTGCCGAGAGGCCCCTCCCACCTCCAGTTTCCCTGAC
>NW_011400759.1:0-615 GCF_000754665.1 Bison bison bison | reverse complement strand
CCCCCAGTTTGCTGGTGGCAACTGTGAGTGTCTGGTACTAGTTCCCTGCTGGAAGTTGATGTTAGGCATGCTATCTGTGGGTTCTTTCTTCTTTCTTCTTTTTCTCCCCGTTATGTTACCCTCTGAGATTCCAAAATCCCCACTGACCTGCCAATGAGAGTGTTTCCTAGTGTTTGGAAACTTATCCTATTTTAAGACTACCGTCCCAGGACAGATCTCTGTCCCTACCTCATTTGTCTCTCTTTTTCTCTTTTATATTTTGTCCCACCGCCTTTTAAAGACAATGGGCTGCCTTTCTGGGTGCCTGATGTGCTCTGGCAGCATTCAGAAATTGTTTTGTGGAATTTGCTCAGCATTCAATGTTCTTTCGATGAATTTGTGAGGAGAAAGTTGTCTTTCTGTTCTATTCCTCCACCACCTTAGGACCGCCTCTGAGACGTGAACTCTGGATTCTACCTCCACAGCAAGCTCTCTTTCCATTCTGCTTCAGACCTAGGTTGCAAATGGAACTGGACTGAATGTTTATATGTCTGTTTGTTTTTAAGTCTTTCCTCTTGCAATTATCCCTGCTACCATTCCAGTATTGTCCCATCGACATTTCTTTCTCTGAAGAAA
>NW_011400758.1:0-717 GCF_000754665.1 Bison bison bison | reverse complement strand
GGAGAGAGGTCGCGAGATTGGTCTCTAGGCCATGCAGGAGACGAAGGCCCTCATCTCTCGATGACGGGGGAATCTCGGGGTTGTTCTCGAGCGGCGGCCCCAGTGTGCGGTTTCTCACGAGGAACGACGGCGAGGTCAGTGAGCCTCTCGTGGGGCGCCAGGGAAGTCGGGTCTCCATGCGAGTGGCGAGGGGGAGCGCGTCACTGCTCCCGAGCCATGTTAGGGGAATCTGGCCTCGAGACGTGTTGAAGAAGGTCTCTCGAGGTCTTTCTCGGGTTGAGGCAGGAAACCCTGGGTTCCCTCGACTTGTGCAGGTGACCTCAGGGGGCTTCTCATGGTGGCTCTGAGAAGTCAGGGAAACTGGAGGTGGGAGGGGCCTCTCGGGACTCCACTGGGTTTGGTGCATTGGAAGAGGGCCTCATCTCCAGCTGAGGCAGGAACCGCAGGGTACCTCTGATTTCAGACTCCGATCGCAGGGTCCCTGCAGACTGGGGACAGGAGAGTCAGGCCTCGTCTTGGGTTGAGGCATGGAACTCCGCTTGCCTCTCGAGATGTCCCAGGGGAGAGAGGCCGCTTGTCGAGCTGTATTTGGAACCTGGGGTTTTTTTCCGAACGGTGCACGGAAACACTGCCCCTTCGTGTGGACTTCATTCACAGGGTGGAGTTCGGAGAGGTGTCCGGGCATCGGGTTCTTCTCAAGAGGGGACCGGGAAATCG
>NW_011400757.1:0-710 GCF_000754665.1 Bison bison bison | reverse complement strand
CAGTCATCTGGCCTCAATGTCTGCTCCTGCCATCCAGAAGAAAGTATGAGGAAGTCCTGTAAAACCGATTGCTTATTTTTCTTTTTTTTGTATGATTTGTATTTTATCGCAGGGCTTGGCAAAAAAGAGGGCCTAACCTGTTTCTAGAGTTGCATCCCAAGAATTGCTCTGGAATGTTACATATGTTGACAAACTGCTGATTATTTTCAAGAAAGGACAATGATCTGCACTTTAGTATCTGTTGCTTGAGCTGGAATAGCAGGCATCCCTTGAAGTGCAGTCCTTCATGCTGAAGTAGGCACTCCTGAAGCAATAGCATAAAAGGAACACATTTATCATGTAGATATCACATCCCATGCATTTGTAATAATTTTTCAGTTGTACCCCTCATCATTGGAGGAACTGACTTGTCCCAGTGATAACTAGAGTACCCAGTATAACAGCTCCTTGACTTTTGAGTACTTCTTATGAGTACACTTACGAATACTTCTTCCAATGTTCTTTCTCCTACTTTGGTCATGAACAGTAGAAGCTGATGGCAGTGGTTCTTGAAATGTATATTGATTCCAGGTGGCACAGTCGGTAAATAACCTGCCTACCAGTGCAGGAGATGGAAGTGATGTGGGTTTGATCCCTGTGTCAGGAAGATAACAATTCATACACTTGTTTTATGTGAACAAGTTGGATACCCATGAGTTTTTTTCTTCTGT
>NW_011400756.1:0-685 GCF_000754665.1 Bison bison bison | reverse complement strand
TGGCAAAGAGTCAGACACAACTGAGCGATTGAGCATGGATGCTCGCAATCCCATATGCGAATGCTCTCCCTCATGACCTAATCCTCTCAAAGGCCCCACCTACCTCCCTGGGTCATTACCACAGGTTAGGGTTTCAATTTCGGAATTAGGGGTGACATAAACATTCAATCCATCATAAAGCTCTGTATCTTACTGTTCTTGTTTGTCTGATTTAGTCACCACTTCTTTTCTGTGCTGGTCTACAAGCTCCAGTCTAAAGATATTTACTAACCTAAAGAAGGAAAAAAAAGTACATGTACACAATGTTTCTGGAAGACTTTACATATCCTCTGGAGAAAGAAATGGCAACCCATTCCAGTATTCTTGCCTGGAAAACCCCATGGACAGAGGAGCCTGGCAGGTTACAATTGTGGGGTCGCAAAGAGTTGGACATGACTGATCGACTTCACTTTACTTTTACTTTTACAAGAAAAGGGGCAATATTGATTTCCTTCAGACAGGAAAACTGTCTAAAGGGTGGAAGAGACTCTTACCTGGAGAGCCTTTTGTGTCTTTTGAATTTTTAATCATGTGAATGTTTTTAATCATGTGAAGGTAATATCTATTCAAAATAATAATAAAATTTTATAAAATAAATTCACTAAAAATGGCAAAATGAGAAATACCCGAAATTTAAAATCTAGCT
>NW_011400755.1:0-557 GCF_000754665.1 Bison bison bison | reverse complement strand
GTAACGATACATCTTAGCCAGTGTCTAGGCACTCTGGACTCCCACCCCCGCCCCCAGCTTCTCTTCCAGCCCGGGCCAGCGCCCTCCTGAGGTGCCCCCACGTTCGGGCCAGCTCCCAGCTCTGGACATCCCCTCACTCTACTCTTTAATTAGAATCCAATACCTTTGGGCCCCCTTGACAAACATTTATCACAGTGTCAATAAGGCTATTACCCATTCTCCCCACCCATGTTTTTTTAAAGACTTTCTTAAGCGAAAGAAAAACAGAAACTGAGAGGGAGAGACAGACTTCCCAGTGTTCCTCTACCCCACACCTGTGGGTCCTCCCTTCTATCCATGTCTGTAAACTCCATTAGGACCTGGAGATTTCATAAGGGCTTGGATCCTTTTCAAGTTTTGGACTCCCCAGCACTTAGCACAGTGCTAGGTAATTGTGTTGTGGCTTCGACTCAGTGGACTGTAGCCTGTCAGGCTCTCTGTCCATGGAATTCTCCAGGCAAGAATACAGGAGTGGGTTGCCATTCCCTTCACCAGGGGATCTTCCTGATCCAGGGATC
>NW_011400754.1:0-724 GCF_000754665.1 Bison bison bison | reverse complement strand
AGAATGGACTGGTTGGATCTCCTTGCAGTCCAAGGGACTCTCAAGAGTCTTCTCCAACACCACAGTTCAAAAGCATCAATTCTTCGGCACTCAGCTTTCCTCACAGTCCAACTCTCACATCCAGACATGACCACTGGAAAAACCATAGCCTTGACTAGACGGACCTTTGTTGGCAAAGTAATATCTCTGCTTTTCAATATAGCTATCTAGGTTGGTCATAACGTTCCTTCCAAGGAGTAAGCGTCTTTTAATTTCATGGCTACAATCACCATTTGCAGTGATTTTGGAGCCCAAAAATATAAAGTCAGCCACTATTTCCACTGTTTCCCCATCTATTTCCCATGAAGTGATGGGCCCAGATGCCATGATCTTCTTTTTCTGAATGTTGAGCTTTAAGCCAACTTTTTCACTCTCCTCTTTCACTTTCATCAAGAGGCTTTTTAGTTCCTTTCACTTTCTGCCATAAGGGTGGTGTCATCTGCATATCTGAGGTTATTGATATTTCTCCCGGCAATCTTGATTCCAGCTTGTGCTTCTTTCAGTCCAGCGTTTCTCATGATGTATTCTTCATAGAAGTTAAATAAGCAGGCTGACAATACACAGCCTTGACATACTCCTTTTCCTATTTGGGACCAGTGTGTTGTTCCATGTCCAGTTCTAACTGTTGCTTCCTGACCTGCATATAGGTTTCTAACGAGGCAGGTCAGGTGATCTGGTATTCCCA
>NW_011400753.1:0-715 GCF_000754665.1 Bison bison bison | reverse complement strand
GTCCTCCCTTGACCAATACCCCAGGAACCACTACGATCCCATATCTCACTCACTGCACTGAAGTTCGCTGGTCCCTGCCCTCATTCAAATCCCTGGCAAACACTCCCGAGCCAACATCACCATCCCTGCACTGAACTAGAATGGTTTCTACTTTGTTCAAGCCCCCAGAAAACCATCCTGAGCTGACAACTCACTGCCTGCCCCTGAACTAAGGTGTGTCCTCCCCTTTTTCAATCCCCCTGGAAACTACTCCTGTACCCGCATCTCACGCCCTGCCTTGAAGCCGCCTGGTTCCTGCCCTTGTTCAAGACTTTGATAAATGCTCCTGAAACCACATTTTGGTCCCTGCACTTAAGTAGGTGGGTCCTGCCCACGTTGAAGGTCTAACAAACACTTCTGAGCCCATATCTCGCTCTCTACACTGAACTGGGCTGAGTCCTACACTTGTTCAGATTAGATCAGTCTCTCAGTCGTGTCCGGCTCTTTGCAAACCCATGAATCTCAGTATGCCAGGCCTCCCTGTCGAACACCAACACCCGGAGTTCACTGAGACTCACGTCCATCCAGTCGGTGATGCCATCCAGCCATCTCATCCTCTGTGGTCCCCTTCTCCTCCTGCTCCCAATCCCTCCAAGCATCAGAGTCTTTTCCAATGAGTCAACTCTTCGCATGAGGTGGCCAAAGGCTGGAATTTCAGCTTTAGCATCATTCTTCC
>NW_011400752.1:0-662 GCF_000754665.1 Bison bison bison | reverse complement strand
TAATAAAAGTGATGAAAAACCCTTGTTTTTATGGTGGTTTCAGAGCACTCTGAGCTGTTGTAACTCATTTAGTTGTCCCAGGAATCCTCTGAGGGAGGCAAGGCAGGTATTTTCACAGATAAAGACCTGGGGGCCGAAGAGGGCACACGGTGGGCTTGGGGTCCTGTGACTGGCAGGTGGCTGACCTGGTCTCTGAGGCACTGTGCTCTGACTGCTAGACCCATGTTCTCTGTGTTCTGTCCTTTCCTCCCACAGCCTCCACTGAGGCTCAGAGCCAAGAGGAGCTGCTTTTCTAGAAACAGCTCTGGCCCCTCTGTCACCTGATTTCTATAGTGTTTTTTTTTTCCTTTTTAATTTCCTGTAGATTTTTAAGAACATTTCAAAAATACAAAAATAGAATAGAATGAAAGGGTAACACAATGTTTCACTCCAGAATAGGGCATTCTGGCAGAAAAATTGTTGTGAGTTGGTTGCGTTTTTCAGAAATAGACACAGGAGAAACTCTGAAGACAGAGTAGAAGTTATTCTTCTGGGGGACATTTACACAGATAAAGGAAATCTCCATTTGTAAAGGTGTCTCCCTCTCTGTACCAGAAAAAGAAGGATGGCTCTAAATCACAGCAGAATCCTGTTGAAGGACAGTCTTCAAGAAGGATGAAATC
>NW_011400751.1:0-792 GCF_000754665.1 Bison bison bison | reverse complement strand
GCGCGTCATTGCCTAAGTAAGTGGGGAATCTGGCTCGAGACGTGTTGAAGAAGGTCTCTCGAGGTCTTTCTAGGATTGAGGCGGACACCCTGGGTCCCTTGACTGTGCAGGTGACCTCAGGGGGCTTCTCATGGTGACTCTGAGAAGTCAGGGAAACTGGAGGTGGGAGGGGCCTCTCGGCACTCCACTGGGTTTGGTGCATTGGAAGAGGGCCTCATCTCCAGTTGAGGCAGGAACCTCAGGGTTCCTCTGATTTCAGACTCCGATCCCAGGGTCCCTGCAGACTTGGGAAAGGAGAGTCAGGCCTCGTCTTGTGTTGAGGCATGGAACTCCGCTTGCCTCTCGAGGTGTTCCCGGGGAGACAGGCCACTTGTCGAGCGGTATTTGGAACCTTGGGGGTTTTTTCCCGACGATGCACGGGCGAGTCACCTACCCCTTCGTGTTGACTTCATTCACAGGGTGGAG
Organism: Bison bison bison; assembly: GCF_000754665.1. Classification (NCBI taxonomy): domain Eukaryota; kingdom Metazoa; phylum Chordata; class Mammalia; order Artiodactyla; family Bovidae; genus Bison; species Bison bison. Next base: position 327 of record NW_011400751.1, on the reverse strand, counting down.
TTCGAAGAGGTGTCCGGGCATCGGGTTCTTATCAAGAGGGGACCGGGAAATCGGGGTCCTTCGGAATGTGGAACCACCCACGAGGCCACGTCTGGAATGTCGTCGTGAGACCGGCCTCATCCTGAGGTGCGACCGGAAGGTCGGGAACCCCTTCCAGACAAAGCAGAGGAGTCGACCCTCCTGTCCAGATCAGGAGGGTAGAAGAGGCTCAGAGGAAGTGGTGCCGGAAAACTTCGGTGTTCCTCTCGAGGGAGACCGGGATGTCGGGGCACTTTGTGGGTCGCATCAAGGGTGACAAGTACCGTTTCGAACTCCAATTCCTAAAGT
>NW_011400750.1:0-605 GCF_000754665.1 Bison bison bison | reverse complement strand
AAGAACAGCTGCTCGCCATCCACTGTGTAATGTCTCTCCACATGGATCAGCCTTTATATATCAAATAGAATTCTTGGCTGCTTCAAGAGACTTAGGTAAAAACCCTATGTTTGATTTGGAGGGAAAATGCTGTGTGCTGATTGAAATCATTGCACTGCACCATAACACAGTCTTATTATTCATAGGTTGGCTCTGTCTTTGAAATTGATAATTATGGTTTGATTTAAATTTACGCAGTTAAAATATTAAGCTGATCCCTACCGTGTGACACCTTGCAATAGGTACTCCAACGCTCTCTGTAGAAAACTGCTAGGTCACATGAGCCTAGTGCTGCTAAGAATAAGGGATGGTCTTGTGAAGAGTGATAAGACTTCCACAGACCACTGAAAGAATAAACCTTTCCCAAAGATTAGTTGCTGACATATTTACATATAGCCAATAAGCAAAAGTACTGCCATAGGCAGTATCAAAGCTGAGTGAAAATTTAAAGCTATTTAAAATTTTAAATCTTCCCAATTCTGGGTTGGGAAGATCCTCTGAAGAAGGAAATGGCAACACACTCCAGTACTCTTGCCTGGAAAACCCCATGGACGTAGGAGCATGGT
>NW_011400749.1:0-595 GCF_000754665.1 Bison bison bison | reverse complement strand
AGAGTAAGAGGAAAGAGGAAAAGAAAGAAAAGAATAAATGAGGGAGAGAGAAGGAGAATTATACAACAGCCTGAACTTGGAGACTGGACGGCCACTTCTTGACTGAAGGGCATTTTTAGGGCTGTTTTAGAATTAGACAGGTCTAGGGTTTTGTTCAGTGTTAAACTTTATAGACCTCAGATAAGGATATGACTGACAAACTTTAGTAAAAAAAAAAAATAAAAGACTGAATTTAGTCACCAATAATAGCTTGATCAGGAAATCGACTTACAGTCCATGAACCTCAGTGTCCTTGTCTGTAAGATGGAGATAATAATAAAAATACATTTAGTGATAAAGTGTGTACATGCCACCTGTGCATTAGCGATAAATAGAGCTTAAAGTCAATGCTTGTTTATAAGAAGCTAAGTATATAGGTAAATATTATATAACTATTATAAAGTATATTATGTCATTAAAAGTATATATTAAAATTAATTTTTATATAGTATGATTTTATATAATGTTGCCTTAATGTTAATTTATCTGAATAAATGTGAGCCATTTCTGGTTCATAATATGTAGCCTATCAGGCTCCTCCGTCCATGGGATCTTC
>NW_011400748.1:0-606 GCF_000754665.1 Bison bison bison | reverse complement strand
ACCTAGTTTTGCCACTTAGCCCTAAGAAGAGGTGGGGGCACTGAGGTTCCCTATTGCCTCACCTCACCTTCAGACTTCAGTGGAAAACTCACTCATCTTGAGGCTGATGCTATAGAAATGAACACAAATGGAATAAATAGTTTACTAACTTCTCACTATGCATTTGATGAGAATAAGTACATTTTAGTTTCTAGGTAATAATAAGGGGGATTTACATATTTATTTCTTCACAGAGAAATTATATTTCTCCAATTGTGGGATGTTAATATTCACTGAAAATTATTTTGAGATTTTTTTGGTCATTTTTCCCCATATTACAAGCATTAGAAATGTCTGTTCTCAAGAATTAATCTCATGAATTCTTCAACATCATTTTGATATTCATTAGAATGCTAATAAGCTATCTTTAAATAAATTATTACTTTTAATTTTTATAACATGATCTACTTTATAAATATTAAGATATTAATACTAGCATAGGCCTATGAAGAATTACAGAGAAGGCAATGGCAAGCCATCCAGTACTCTTGCCTAGAAAATCCCATGGATGGAGGAGCCTGGTAGGCTGCAGTCCATGAGGTCGCTACGAGTCCGACGTGACTAAGC
>NW_011400747.1:0-544 GCF_000754665.1 Bison bison bison | reverse complement strand
CCTCCGGGAACCTCCATATCTTTTCCATACCGGCTCTCCCCACGCCCATTCCTACTCACCGTGGAGGAGAGTCCCTTTGCTCCACATCTCTCCAGCACTGGTTATTGACAGACATCGCAGTGAGGCCCAATCGGACTCATGTGAAGTGGTCCCTCCTTGGAGTTTGGAGTTGAGCCTCTCCAATCATTAGTGATGTGGAGCAAGATGACCTTTTGGAAATGCAGATGCAATGCTGTCACCTCCCTGCTCCAACGGCTCTCGTATTTTCCCAGCATATTGAAGATACGACCACTTCCCTTCAGGCTTGCTCCTCACGTTCTTCTCTGATGTCTTTTGCCTGGAATGCCCTCTGCACTCTTTGGCTTCCATCCCATAGGGCATTTTTCGTTTCTTGAATGTCCTAAGTTTCCCTGGTCACATAGCCTTCCAAGATGCTATTTTCCCGGCCTGAAATTCTTCCTGCATCTCAACCCTGGTTTACCTAGGTTCAACCTATGGACCTCAACGAAATGGTGCCTCTGGAGAGCCTTCCCTGACACCCAGG
>NW_011400746.1:0-780 GCF_000754665.1 Bison bison bison | reverse complement strand
AAAAGAATGACCATCTTGGGTGGCCTGATCACACATTGGCTGACCATGAGAGACGAACAGGAACTTCCAGTTTTTAATAAGCTGATTATCTGTATGTGATGAGGCAGCACGGTGCAGTGCACTGGATCTGAGTTTTTGTTTTGCTCTGCAACTTATAGTTTGACTCCCAGTTTCCTTATATAAATAGGTGATAACTCTGTCTTAACTACTCACGACATGCTTTGGGAATCATATGAGATAGTATATGTGTGAAAGCTTTGAAACTGCAAAAAGACATGTAAATATTGGTCTGTGATTCTAGGTTCCTTGTCTTTTTGTTTAGAATTTAAATTTGGCCTTTGTAGCTTCAAAATAGTTTTAACCTTAAAATAAAAGTGTTGGAAGCAGTATAAGTTCAGTGTATTTGTTAGAGTTCTCCAGAGACACAGAACCTGAAGGGGAGGTATGTGTGAGTATGTGAAAGTGTTTGTGTTATGTATGAGAGGTGTGTGGTGTGCACGCACACACACGCAGTATATATATATGTATAGACAGACAGACAAACTGAGTAACTTATTATAAGGCATTGGCCCAACCATTACGGAGGCTGAGGAATTCCAAGATCCACAGTTGGCAAGCTGTTCAGTCGCAGTTCAGTTCAGTCGCTCAGTCGTGTCCGACTCTTTGCGACCCATGAATCGCAGCACGCCAGGCCTCCTGTCCATCACCAACTCCCGGAGTTCACTCAGACTCACGTCCATTGAGTCAGTGATGCCATCCAGCCATCTCATCCTCTGTCGT
>NW_011400745.1:0-1185 GCF_000754665.1 Bison bison bison | reverse complement strand
AGGGGTTCCCGACCTTCTGGTCGCACCTCAGGATGAGGCCGGTCTCAGGACGACATTCCAGACGTGGCCTCGTGTGTGCTTCCACATTGGGAAGCACCCCGATTTCCTGGTCCCCTCTTGGTAAGAACCCGATGCCCGGACACCTCTCCGAACTCCACCCTGTGAATGAAGTCAACACGAAGGGGCAGTGACTCGCCCGTGCATCGTCCGGAAAAGACCCCCAGGTTCCAAATACCGCTCGACAAGTGGCCTCTCTCCCCGGGGACACCTCGAGAGGCAAGCGGAGTTCCACGCCTCAACCCAAGACGAGGCCTGACTCTCCTGTCCCCAGTCTGCAGGGACCCTGCGATCGGCGTCTGAAATCAGAGGAACCCTGAGCTTCCTGCCTCAACTGGAGATGAGGCCCTCTTCCAATGCACCAAACCCCGTGGAGTCCCGAGAGGCGCCCCCCCCACTCCAGTTTCCCTGACTTCTCAGAGCCACCATGAGAAGCCCCCTGAGGTCACCTGCACAAGTCGAGGGAAGCCAGGGTTTCCTGCCTCAACCCGAGAAAGACCTCGAGAGACCTTCTTCAACACGTCTCGAGGCCAGGTTCCCCTACCATGACTCGAGAGCAATGACGCGCTCCCCCTCGCCACTCGCATGGAGCCCGACTTCCCTGGCGCCCACGAGAGGCTCACTGACCTCGCCGTCGTACCTCGTGAGAAACCGCACCCTGGGGCCGCCGCTCGAGAACCACCCCGAGACTCCCCCGTCATCGCGGAGATGAGGGCCTTCGTCTCCTGCATGGCCTAGAACCAACCTCGCGACCTCTCTCCAAAAGCCTCAGGAGGCTTGACTCCCTTTAGTCCACCCAGTGAGCTCCAAGAGATACCCGTCGCGACTCGAGAGCAGAGCGGGGTTCTTTGCTTCCACTCGAGATGAATGCCTGTCTCCCCGGTTGCGTCTGGAATGCAACCCCGAGATCCCGGTCGCCCCTGGAGAGGAACATTGGCTTCTGGACACAAGCCTAGATGAGGTCTATTGGCCCTGCAGTCACTCGAGAGCAATCCCCAGCTTTCCTTCGCAACTCGAATGGAAGATTGGACTTCCCTGGGCCAACACAAGAGGCATCCTGAGTTCCCCGTCGTAACTCGAGAATCCCGCCGCAACACGATAAAAACCACGTGGTTCCCCCGTCATCGC
>NW_011400744.1:0-602 GCF_000754665.1 Bison bison bison | reverse complement strand
ATCGAGTCAGTGATGCCATCCAGCCATCTCATCCTCTGTCGTCCCCTTCTCCTGCCCTGAAGCCCTCCCAGCATCAGGGTCTTTTCCAATGAGTCAACTCTTCGCATAAGGGGGCCAAAGTACTGGAGTTTCAGCTTTAGCATCATTCCTTCCAAAGAAATCCCAGGGCTGATCTCCTTCAGAATGGACTGGTTGGATCTCCTTGGAGTCCACGGGACTCTCAAGAGTCTTCTCCAACACCACAGTTCAAAAGCATGAATTCTTCAGTGTTCAGCCTTCCTCACCGTCCAACTCTCACATCTATACATGACCACAGGAAAAACCATAGCTTTGACTAGACGGACCTTTGTTGGCAAAGTAATGTCTCTGCTTTTGAATATGCTATCTAGGTTGGTCATAATTTTCCTTCCAAGAAGTAAGTGTCTTTTAATTTCTATACCTGCAGTCATCATCTGCAGTGATTTTGGAGCCCTGCCCCACCAACACCCCCCCCCCCAAAAAAAACCAAAAAAAAAAAAACTCTGACACTCTTTCCACTGTTTCCCCATCTATTTCCCATGAAGTACATGGGACCGGATGCCATGATCTTCATTTTTCACTCT
>NW_011400743.1:0-556 GCF_000754665.1 Bison bison bison | reverse complement strand
TTGGGCAGTGCTCTGGACCTCAGGTTCCCTGTGGCAGACTGGTCAGCAGACTACTCAGGAGATCGGGCAGTGCTACAATGCCCCCAGAAAGGCCAGCTGGCAGCGTTGCACGATGAGCTGTCAGAGGCAAGGACCCCGCGGCCCTCTTCCCGTCCCTGGTGGGCACCTTGTGAGGCACCTGCCCCCTCACACTGTGGTCCTGAGGTGGGTTTGGAACAAAGCGCTGATAGGTCGCTTTATGTCTTCCCTATTTTCCTTTTTCTGGCTAAGAGTTTACTTTTAAGGCATGCTTTTTTTTTTCTTAAAATAACCAATTTGGATAACTTGTGGCCTACTGTGAGCTCCAGCATGGTACTAATTACCAGTTTTGAAATCATCCTACGAGTAAATGGATACACATATCCATCAGCTTATAGTGAGAAGAATTCTCATTGGGAGTTTAAGTGCCTTTATCTTTTCACCTCATTCATGCCATGTGTTTGTTCATACATGTCTGTGTTTTGAGCTTCCATATTCAGTGAGCAGTTAGTTTGGGCCAGACATGGTCAGAAGTAGG
>NW_011400742.1:0-951 GCF_000754665.1 Bison bison bison | reverse complement strand
AGAGCAGACGAGCCACAGGCAGGCACACAGACAGACACACAGACACTCGCACGCACCCACGCCAAGGGAGACAGCTGGCCTGCGCAAGCTCCTCAGCCAGAGCCAGAGCGCCTGGGAGAGGCCGGGGCCAGACGAAAGGGCCGGCGGCTGGCTGTCAGGAGATACAGAGGCAGAAATACATGAAGATTCCGAGACAGACTCCAAGACGGCAAGAGGAGATACACACACACACACACACACACACACACACACACACTGAGTGTGGTCTTTGGAAATACTTGTGTTCGTAGTTGCTGGGTTGAGCCCAACTTTGATACGACCATGGACTGCGGCCCATCTGGCTTCTCTGTCCGTGGCATTTCCCAGGCGAGGATACTGGAGTGGGTTGCCATTTCCTTCTCCGGCGGGATCTTCCCGACCCAGGGATCAAACCCCAGTCTCCTGCGCGCGGATGCCTTGCCATCTGAACCAGGACATTGCTCATTCCCTAGGCAAAATACAAAGAATAGAGCTCGTGTTCTACTAAATGGAAAGATGATTTCAAAAACAGAAGCTGTCCTTTGTTGGCATCTTTGAATCTTTATGTAGTTTTCGTGGATTTTTACTGTTAAGGCTAAGTGAACAAGGCAAGAGAGAAACCCCAGAATTGAAAAGCAATTGACGTTTTTGAAAGAAACATGTGCAGGTGAAGCTCTTTCCTTTTCGAGAGATGGTTAAATGCAAAATCTTGATTCAACACATATGACTTTTGTGCACTTTCTTTCAAATCTCCATGAGAAAACCCTAAGGCGTCCAGGAAGAAAGGAGTAGAGGGGCAGACAAAAAGGGCAACCTTTCCCCTTGGTGCCATCTCAACCAGCTGCTTAGTTCCTTCATCTCAAGGACTATCATCTGGGCTTCTCTGGTTTGTCTGATTCTTGTTTCGGGGACCGTTTCTCGTCACAAGGCTGT
>NW_011400741.1:0-663 GCF_000754665.1 Bison bison bison | reverse complement strand
AGTCAACTCTTCACATGAGGTGACCAAAGTACTGGAGTTTCAGCTTTAGCATCATTCCTTCCAAAGAAATCCCAGGGCTGATCTCCTTCAGAATGGACTGATTGGATCTCCTTGCAGTCCAAGGGACTCTCAAGAGTCTTCTCCAACACCACAGTTCAAAAGCACCAATTCTTCAGCACTCAGTTTTCTTCACAGTTCAACTCTCACATCCATACATGACCACAGGAAAAACCATAGCCTTGACTAGATGAACCTTTGTTGGCAAAGTAATGTCTCTGCTTTTGAATATGCTATCTAGGTTGGTCATAACTTCTTCCAAGGAGTAAGCGTCTTTTCATTTCATGGCTGCAGTCACCATATGTAGTGATTTTGGAGCCCAGAAAAATAAAGTCTGACACTGTGTCCACTGTTTCCCCATCTATTTCCCTATGAAGTGATGGGACTGGATGCCATGATCTTCGTGTTCTGAATGTTGAGCTTTAAGCCAACTTTTTCACTCTCCAGTTTCACTTTCATCAAGAGGCTTTTGAGTTGCTCTTCACTTTCTGCCATAAGGGTGGTGTCATCTGCATATCTGAGAATATCGATATTTCTCCCAGCCATCTTGATTCCAGCTTGTGTTTCTTCCAATCCAGCGTTTCTCATGATGTACTCTGCATATAA
>NW_011400740.1:0-778 GCF_000754665.1 Bison bison bison | reverse complement strand
GCGGTCACGGTGGTCAGTTCCTGATCAGCCACCTGATCAGTGCGTGCACAGTCCCCTGATCAGCGCCTGTCAGTCACTGATCACTGCCTGATAAACACGTGATCAGTGCCCGAACAGCCACGTCATCAGTGCATGCGCAGTCACGTGATCAGTGCATGATAGCCACCTGATCAGTGCGTGCACAGTCCCATGATCAGCGCCTGTCAGTCACTGATCACTGCCTGATAAACACGTGATAAGTGCCCGAACAGCCACATCATCAGTGCATGCGCAATCACGTGATCAGTGCATGAGAGCCACGTGATCAGTGCATGATCAGTCACGTGATAGGTGTGTGATCAGGCCACGTGAAGAGTGCATGCTCAGTCACGTGATCAGGGCCTGCTGAGCTTCGTGATTGCTGTCTGCTCATCTGCTTGACAATTGCCAGCTGAGCTGCACGATTCCTGCCTGTCATCTCCTTGAAATTGCCACCTGTGCTGCGTAATTCCTGCCTGCTCATCTACTTGATTATTGCCAGCTGAGCAGCCTGATTTCTCAGAGCTCAGTTCAATGATTATTGCCTGCTGACTGATTCCTGCCTACTCAGCTCTTTGTTCATTGCCTCCAGAGGCACATGATCAGTGTATGACACCAAACATGATCAGCACATGATGAGTCACATGATCAACGCATGATAAGCCAGGTGATCAGTGCATGATCAATTACATGATCACTGCATGATCAGTCATGTGACCAGTACATGGTAGCTGCGTGATCATTGCATGATCAGCCACGT
>NW_011400739.1:0-551 GCF_000754665.1 Bison bison bison | reverse complement strand
TAGGGTGAGGCACCTTCCGCTATTCGAGAGGGCGCCTGCGGCCTACGTAAGTGGTGCAAACTTCTTGTCTTGAGGTTTGACTGGTCTCCCGCATAAACCAAGCTACTCAGTCTCTTTTCTCCACCTAATTTTCCTACTGTGCTATCCTCATACTATTATTCTTGACATCTCTGATTAGCATATAAATAGTAGCCTAGGCCATCTCTCCTTTGAATACCCTGGATCAGCTGGGGCTGGTCCCCGGTAGGTGGGGCCGGAACAGGGACCTCAGGAGGCAATACTCAAAGAGCTGAGCAGACACGAACCATGCAATCAGCAGGCAATAAGAATGGAGCTCAGCAGGGATGATCAAGCTGCTCAACTGGCAATAATCAAGTAGGTGACCAGGCAGGAATCACGCAGCTCAGCTGGCAATTGTCAAGAGATGAGCCGAAAGGAATCACACAGCTCAGCTGTCAATTGTCATGCAGATGAGCCAGCAGGAATCACAGAGCTCAGCAGGCCCTGATCACGTGACTCTGCAGGCACTGATCACGTGGCTGATCAAGTCC
>NW_011400738.1:0-767 GCF_000754665.1 Bison bison bison | reverse complement strand
CCTAAATTTGTCAAAAAAACTTTGGTAGCTTGGTTTTTTGTTTTGTTTTGTTTGAAATCAAACCACCACATCATTAAATTTTACACGTTCTAATTATTCGGTTCCAAAACACCAAACTTGTACTGCACACGGTCCCCATGGAAAGGCCCCCTCAGCAGGACAGCCACAGATGCTGCCATGAAAGGGCAGCAGGGTGCCCTCCTCCTGTTTTCTGCCTGGGCGGCCACCGGGTTTTGAAACCCTTGCACCCTACTAAGATTCTAGGGTGCAATTCGTGGACCCTTCCTTTCCCATCCCAGCAGGTGGTCGAGGGCCCGCTGGCCTCCAAAGTGCCAGAAGCAGGGCTGGGCCAGCCGGCCAGAGTTCAGGGTTCTGGCCCTTGGACTTGCAGCGGACACTAGGCTGCTTGGGAAAACCGCGCGGCTCTGACCTTTCAGCAAAGGGGTGGAGCGGTAAAGGCCTTGAGCCCAAAGGCGAGGCCTTTCTGCGACCGCCAGGTGGTGCCAACAGAGGGCGGACTACGTGGTTCCCTGCTCCACGCAGTCCCAGTTCCCTGACCTGTGGTCCGCACCCCTCCGCCGCGCCCACTGGATGCCGACCCTTGGGGACCCAGGAGCGCACGCAATGGGCGTTCCCAGCCGCCATGGCGACCCCCGAGAGGACAACGGGGAACCCCTCCCCTACCCCCGCCAGGAGCCGCCCCCCGCCCCGCGGCGCCCCGCCCCTGCCATGCTCCCGGTGCCTTCCCAGCCGCAGTGGGGATCCCC
>NW_011400737.1:0-699 GCF_000754665.1 Bison bison bison | reverse complement strand
TGCCGGGGAACGTTTGTGGGGGCGCATCAAGGGTGCCAAGTACCGTTTCGACCTCCAATTCCTAACGTGGGACTTCTCCTGAGACGCTGTAGCGGGAAAGGGCTTCATCTTGCGATGACGGGGGAAGCACGTGGGTTTTCTCCAGTTGCGGCGGGATTCTCGAGTTACGACGGGGAATTCGGGATGCCTCTTGTGTTGGCCCAGGGAAGTCCAATCTTCCATTCGAGTTGCGAAGGAAAGCTGGGGATTGCTCTCGAGTGACTGCAGGGCCAATAGACCTCATCTGGGCTTGTGTCCAGAAGCCAATGTTCCTCTCCAGGTGCGACCGAGATCTCGGGGTTGCATTCCAGACGCACCCGGGGAGACAGGCATTCATCTCGAGTGGAAGCAAAGAACCCGGCTTTGCTCTCGAGTCGCGACGGCTATCTCTTGGAGCTCACTGGGTGGACTAAAGGGAGTCAAGCCTCCTGAGGCGTTTGGAGAGAGGTCGCGAGGTTGGCCTCTAGGCCATGCAGGAGACGAAGGCCCTCATCTCCGCGATGACGGGGGAGGCTCGGGGTGGTTCTCGAGCGGCGGCCCCAGGGTGCGGTTTCTCACGAGGTACGACGGCGAGGTCAGTGAGCCTCTCGTGGGGCGCCAGGGAAGTCGGGTCTCCATGCGAGTGGCGAGGGGGAGCGCGTCATTGCTCTCGAGTCATGG
>NW_011400736.1:0-609 GCF_000754665.1 Bison bison bison | reverse complement strand
TGGGAAGCATTCAGTTGTTTTACATTCAGTTCTAACTGTTGCTTCTTGAGCTGAAACAGATTTCCTGGAGGCAGGTAAGGTGATCCGGTATTCCTATCACTTTAAGAATTTTCCAGTTTGTTTTGATCCACACAGTCAAAAGCTTTGGTATAAACAATGAAGAAGAAATAGATTTTCCCCACCTTTGGAGCTCTCTTGTCACTTTGATAACCCACACATGTTGGATATTTGATTATTAGTTCCTCTGCCTTTAATAAATCCAGCTTGACATCGGGATTTCATGGTTCATGTACTGTTGAAGCCTGGCTTGGAGAATTTTGAACATTACTTTGCTTCCGTTTTAGATGAGGACAATTGTATGGTTGTGTGAACAGTTTTTGGAATTGCCTGTCTATGGAATTGGATGAACTTTCCCAGTTCTTTGTCCACTGTTGAGTTTTCCAAATTTGCTGGCATATTGAATGAAGCATTCCCATAGCTATGAAATAACTCAAGTAGAATTCCATCAATTCCACAAGCGTTGTTCATAAGGATGCTTCATAAGGACTCCTTGACTTCACATTCTAAGATGTCTGGCTCTAGGTGCGTGGTCATTTTGGCTATCTGGTT
>NW_011400735.1:0-570 GCF_000754665.1 Bison bison bison | reverse complement strand
GTTTTGTGTGTGTGTGTGCAGGGAGGGGGTGGTTGCTCAAGGGCAGCATCCATCCGAGTTCAGGGCGGGGCACGCAGCTGTGGGCGTCAGGGGTGTGTGTCACGAGAATCGAAGAAGGGCAGGCCCTAGACTGCTTCTTCAGGGCGCCGACCGAGATGTATTTCTCGGGGTGTTGAAGCAGGCCAAGCCCCCGTTGCGGGTTCAGGGCCGGGAGTGAGTTGCGGGATCAGGGCTTTGTCCCGGCGAGGGACCAAAGGCAGGACCCAGCGACGTGGACGGGCACGGAGCGAGCTGGAGTCTCCCGGTGGTTACTTTGCCAGGTGCTTGAACGAAGGCAGGAGCCAGCCTGCTTCAGTGCAGAGACCCGGGGAGGTCACAGGAGTGTTTGTCAGGGTCCTGCCCGAGGGCAGGTGCCAGCCTAGTTCAGTGCAGGCACCGGGCAGTGGGCTCAGGAGTGTTTGTCAGGGTCTTGCCCGAGGGCAGGAGCCAGCCTGGTTCAGTGCAGGGACCCGGGGTTGTCTCAGGAATGTTTGTCAGGGTCCTGCCAGAGGGCAGGAGCCAGCCTGGTTC
>NW_011400734.1:0-728 GCF_000754665.1 Bison bison bison | reverse complement strand
ATTTTATTGTTTTCGTTGCAATGGTGAATGGAATTGTTTCCTTAATTTCTCTTTCTGTTTTCTCATTATTAGTGTATAGGAATGCAAGGGATTTCTGTGTGTTGATTTTATATCCTGCAACTTTACTATAATCATTGATTAGTTCTAGTAATTTTCTGGTGGAGTCTTTAGGGTTTTCTATGTAGAGGATCATGTCATCTGCAAATAGTGAGAGTTTTACTTCTTCTTTTCCAATTTGGATTCCTTTTATTTCTTTTTCTGCTCTGATTGCTGTGGCCAAAACTTCCAAAACTATGTTGAATAGTAATGCTGAAAGTGGGTACCCTTGTCTTCTTCCTGACTTTAGAGGAAATGCTTTCAATTTTTCACCATTGAGGATAATGTTTGCTGTGGGTTTGTCATATATAGCTTTTATTATGTTGAGGTATGTTCCTTCTATTCCTGCTTTCTGGAGAGTTTTTATCATAAATGCGTGTTGAATTTTGTCAAAGGCTTTCTCTGCATCTATTGAGATAATCATATGGTTTTATTTTCAATTTGTTAATGTGGTGTATTACATTGATTGATTTGCGGATATTGAAGAATCCTTGCATCCCTGGGATAAAGCCCACTTGGTCATGTTGTATGATCTTTTTAGTGTGTTGTTGGATTCTGATTGCTAGAATTTTGTTTAGGATTTTTGCATCTATGTTCATCAGTGATATTGGCCTGTAGTTTTCTTTTTTGTG
>NW_011400733.1:0-860 GCF_000754665.1 Bison bison bison | reverse complement strand
AGCGGAGCAACTAAGCCCGTGTGCCACAACTACTGAGCCTGTGTTGATCCCATGCACCACAACTTAAACGAGAAGGCTCTAGAGCCCAGTCTCTGCAACAAGAGACGCCCTGGCAATGAGAAGCTTGCACACCACAATTATAGAAAAGCCTGTGCAGCGAGGAAGACTCAGCACAGCCATAAATAAAGGAAAATTAAAAACAACAACAACAAAAAAACCTGTATGCTTACTTACTTCTCTCCTTTCTTTTTTAATGAAATGCATTCCTTATGCTATCAATCTGTTATGTTGTTCATAAAACACACAGACAAATAAAGCCTAAACCTAAACTGGAGAGAGAAAACTGAAATAAAAATAAACTGGAAATATCCCCTTCAAACTTAATTCCTGTGGCTTTCATGGAGCTAGTAAAGGTTACCATATAATCTAGTGGATTTATGGAATAAGTTTGTTGTTGGGCAAAAAGAGAAAAAACCAGTGAGTACCATTTATTCATTTAGAAAATATTTATTAAATGCCTGATAGCATCAAGCAATGTACAACAAGGAGCATGGTAAAACCATGCCTGACCCTATAGTTTGGCTGATTGGAGTAGAGAGATAATTAGTGATCTTTGCAAATATCAGTGACCTTTGAAATATAGGCTTCTATTAGTTATGGTAAAAGAAAAGAATTAACAAGATCTTTTTAAAAGTTTGAAGACCTTGAATTTTATCCAGGGTGATATTAAAAATGTTTAACAACTGGCAATGCTATCAACCAATCAAAATCAGCAGAGGCTGCTCAGCCATACCAATGAATTCTGGCTGAATATTAGCCCTGGTTATATTAATTTAGGGATTTACATTCATAGTAAGTAG
>NW_011400732.1:0-569 GCF_000754665.1 Bison bison bison | reverse complement strand
CGTTGCTGCTCCTCATCAGCCAAAACCTCCACCTCCTCCATGATGTCTTCCACAAGCAGCTGGAACACCCGCCTGATCCCCACCACCTCTCTGTCCACCAGGGCCCCACCATCCCTTGCCACCTCCACGCTGATGTGGGTCGCATTGTCGCCTGCTGTTGCAACTGGTGGCTTCAGGGTCGCAGCCGTGCACAGCATCACAAGGGCAGGCTGCAGGGCCCCATCCCCCTGAGCATCTGGGCTCACAACTAAGTAGGTCCGGGGTCCCAAGACGTCCCGCATTCCTCTGACCACCTCTCGTGCTCTTCTTGGCCCTGGCCATGACCCCAGACTGGGTCAGATGTGAAAAGATGGGACATAAGAGCACCAAAGCAAGTGGTGTGCAATGGCGGCCCAGGCTGCAATAAACCTGTGGGACCCACTTGTTTTTCGGGGTGGGGAGTGAGAGTCATGATCGGGAGGCAGTGGCTGGTGTGTCTGGGGCGGCCTGAGGCTGAAGAAAGGGGTGGTGGTCAGCCCAGGACCGGGTGAACAGGCTCTGGTACATCAGCCAAACAGGCACGGCCCTAG
>NW_011400731.1:0-674 GCF_000754665.1 Bison bison bison | reverse complement strand
TGGAGGTGGAGGGGGCCGTCTCGGGACTCCACTGGGTTTGGTGCATTGGAAGAGGGCCTCATCTCCAGTTGAGGCAGGAACCTCAGGGTTCCTCTGATTTCAGACTCCGATCCCAGGGTCCCTGCAGACTTGGGACAGGAGAGTCAGGCCTCGTCTTGGGTTGAGGCATGGAACTCCGCTTGCCTCTCGAGGTGTTCCCGGGGAGACAGGCCACTTGTCGAGCGTTATTTGGAACCTGGGTTTTTTTTTCCGGACTATGCATGGGCGAGTCACTGCCCCTTCGTGTTGACTTCATTCACAGGGTGGAGTTCGAAGAAGTGTCCGAGGCATCAGGTTCTTATCAAGAGGGGACCAGGAAATCGTGGTCCTTCCGTATGTGGAACCACCCACGAGGCCAGTCTGGAAAGTCGTCGTGAGACAGGCCTCATCCTGAGGTGCGACCGGAAGGTCGGGAACCCCTTCCAGACAAAGCAGGAGAGTCGACCCTCCTGTCCAGATCAGGAGGGTAGAAGGGGCTCAGAGGAAGTGGTGCCGGAAAACTTCGGTGTTCCTCTCGAGGGAGACCGGGATGTCGGGGAACTTTGTGGGTCGAATCAAGGGTGCCAAGTACCGTTTCGACCTCCAATTCCTAACGTGGGACTTCTCTGGAGACGCTGTAGCGGGAAAGGGCTTCA
>NW_011400730.1:0-686 GCF_000754665.1 Bison bison bison | reverse complement strand
ATCTCAATATTTAAACAAAGCTGTACTTCATGTATTTAAAACAAAAACACATAAATTACACATTGGTTGCCCTATATTTGATATTATTGAATAATTCTAAAATTTGAATTTTTTGTTTTAATGGGGTTTTTAACTTTGACTGAAATACTTGCTTCAGACTTACTGAAAGTAGAATTAACGGTTTTTTTTTTTGGCCTCCTACTTTAGATTTGGAGATGATGGTTCAGAATCAGATGTGTTCACAGTAATGGATGCTACTTCCACCAATCCTGTTGAAGGGGTTCCAGTGATACCTGAAAAAAAACTACTTGTTTCAGGAGGTAATCCTTCTAGATGCTTAGGCTTCTTAAACATTTGATGACACTGGGTCTTGTGCTGTCTTTTCTCTTTAAAAGTTAAAAAGTGTAGCCTATATTTGGAACACTGATGAAAACTTTTCCCAGTGCTGTCTATAATGACATATGTATGGTGTTGCAGTTTTAAAAATCTGGAGACAAAACGGGCAAAGTAAACTCTTAATGTTACCATGGTATGCTCTGAAATGTGCAGCCACATCTGCAAAGAATGATGATCTGTAACTGCAAACCTGGCATACATAGGGCATTTCACCAGGCTTATGATTATCTTTCATGTGCTGTTAGAGAACCTGATCTGTCTCAAAGGACAATTCACAGATTTTACAGACT
>NW_011400729.1:0-674 GCF_000754665.1 Bison bison bison | reverse complement strand
CCCATGGACGGAGGAGCCTAGTAGGTTGCAGTCCATGGGGTGGCTAAGAGTCAGACACTACTGAGCGACTTCACTTTCATTTTTCACTTTTCATGCATTAGAGAAGGGAAATGGGCAACCCACTCCAGTGTTCTTGCCTGGAGAATCCCAGGGACAGAGGAGCCCGGTACATCAATTGCTGGTATCATCATCATTTACCACCAGATATCAAGGCTCTTATAAACCATTGGTAAAGAAGATTGTGAAGCATTAGTGTAAAAATAGGAAGAAAAAAAATAGGCCAGTAAAACAGAAGCCAGACAAACATACATTAATACTTCACAAAGTTATGTTATGTGTAAGAAATGCTCCACTGCAGTGAAGTGAGAGGAAATTGTACTATTTTTAAGAAATTGAATGAGTTTGTTTAAATAAGTACACAGAAAAAATAATAATAATGTAACCACCTACCTCATACTAAGGGCTTCCCAGGTGGCTCAGTGGGTAATGATCCACCTGCCAAGCAGGAGACAGGGACACTAGTTCTATTCTGGTGGAGATCCTTGGAGGAGGAAATGGCAACCGTTCCAGTATTCTTGCCTGGAAAATTACATGGACAGAGGAGGTTGGAGGGCTATAGTCCATGGGGTCACAAAGAGTTGGACTTAGTGACTAAACAACAACAGCAACCCCAC
>NW_011400728.1:4669-5345 GCF_000754665.1 Bison bison bison | reverse complement strand
ACCTGGGGGTGTTTTCCCGACGATGCACGGGGGAGGCACTACCCCTTCGTGTTGACTTCATTCACAGGGTGGAGTTCGAAGAGGTGTCTGGGAATCGGGTTCTTATCAAGAGGGGACCGGGAAATCGGGGTCCTTCGGAATGTGGAACCACCCACGAGGCCACGTCTGGAATGTCGTCGTGAGACCGGCCTCATCCTGAGGTGCGACCGGAAGGTCAGGAACCCCTTCCAGACAAAGCAGAGGAGTCGACCCTCATGTCCAGATCAGGAGGGTAGAAGAGGCTCAGAGGAAGTGGTGCCGGAAAACTTCGGTGTTCCTCTCGAGGGAGACCGGGATGTCAGGGCAATTTGTGGGTCGCATCAAGGGTGACAAGTACCGTTTCGAACACCAATTCCAAAAGTGGGACTTCTCCTGAGACGCTGTAGCGGCACAGGGCTACATCTTGCGATGACGGGGGAACCACGTGGTTTTTCTCGAGGTGTAGCAGGATTCTCGAATTACGACGGGGAATTCAGGATGCCTCTTGTGTTGGCCCAGGGAAGTCCAATCTTCAATTCGAGTTGCGAAGGAAGGCTGGGGATTGCTCTCGAGTGACTGCAGGGCCAACAGACCTCATCTAGGCTTCTGTCCAGAAGCCACTGTTCCTCTCCAGGGGCGACAGGGATCTCAGGGTTGC
>NW_011400728.1:0-663 GCF_000754665.1 Bison bison bison | reverse complement strand
GAAAGGGCTTCATCTTGCGATGACGGGGGAACCACGTGGATTTTCTCGAGTTGCGGCAGGATTCTCTAGTTACGTCGGGGAATTCAGGATGCCTCTTGTGTTGGCCCAGGGAAGTCCAATCTTCCATTCGAGTTGCGAAGGAAAGCTGGGGATTGCTCTCGAGTGACTGCAGGGCCAATAGACCTCATCTAGGTTTGTGTCCAGAAGCCAGTTTTCCTCTCCAGGGGCGAAAGGGATCTGGGGGTTGCATTCCAGACGCACCCGGGGAGACAGGCATCCATCTCGAGTGGAAGCAAAGAACCCCGCTCTGCTCTCGAGTCGCGACGGGTATCTCTTGGAGCTCACTGGGTGGACTAAAGGGAGTCAAGCCTCCGGAGGCGTTTGGAGAGAGGTCGAGAGATTGGTCTCTAGGCCATACAGAAGACGAAGGCCCTTGCCGGGGACCAGCCCCAGATGATCCATGGTATTCGAAGGAGAGACGGCATAGGCGAGGATCAGGATACAATAGCTTCAATTAGATATTAATTAAAGATATAAAGAGTAATAGAATAAGGATAGCTCAGTAGGAAAATTCAGTGGAGAAAGAGGCTGAGTAGCTTGGTTTACGCGGGAGACCAATAAAACTTCAAGACAAGAAGTTTGCACACTTACGTAGGCCGCAGG
>NW_011400727.1:0-704 GCF_000754665.1 Bison bison bison | reverse complement strand
AGTCGGTGCAAGCCCCGGGATTGCCTGAGGCAAGCCAAGGAGCCCCAGATGGAGAAGGGACTGCCTGTCCTCTGGTGCCTGGAAGTCGAATGCGAATGCGGAGGGGCTCGCGGGCAGCGTGGAGGCAACCCAGGTCTGCAGCGGGAGCCGGGGCCCGGGCCACCCACTCCCCCCGCCCTGGGAGGGGCTGGGGCTGCGGGGGGGATCCAAGAAATGGGACGCGGGAGGTGGGAGGGGGTGGGGCTAAAGGACCTCTTCTGGCAGGCAAAAAGCCTCGAGCACCCGGGATTCCCAGGTGGTCTCCCATCCAAGATACTAACCAGGCCCGACCCTGCTTAACTTCTGAGAGCAGACAAGATCTAGCGCCTTCAGGCTGATATGTCCGGAGACTGAAGCGGTTGGCGCCGGGCGCCCTAAGAGCCTTGCACTTCGCCTCCCTTTCGCTCCGACCTGCAGGTCGGGCCAACGGGCCGCACCTCTCGTCGGGGGGCGTGCTGTATTTGAGCCGCATGACCCCCGACCTGACTCCAGCCTGCTGACGCCGGCCCGCCCCCCGAACACTGCCAACACCAGACCAGCAAGCGTCTGCCGGGGCCCGGGGGCCCGAAGGGCTTCCAGGACCACCCAGTGACCGGGAGGGCATGCGTGCGTGCGCGCGGGACCTGGGGTGTGGGCTGAGGGGTGCGGAGGTCTCGGCGCCGTCC
>NW_011400726.1:0-538 GCF_000754665.1 Bison bison bison | reverse complement strand
GGAAACTGGCAGTTGCAGTGCTGGCAGGTGGTGTGGTATTTCCAGCTGTCACCTCTCTGCCTCTCAAGCTCCAAATGGTGCTTCATGTGATTCATAAACTTGTACATTTTTTAGAACTTTCAAGCAGCTGAGGCATTTAAAGGCTGTGTGAGTTTGCGGTTCTGGCTGCCCATCTCCTATATGCTGTCCATAGTAGAAGTCACAGAGTAACACAATCAGATTGCCTTCTGGGATCAACAATCTTGTTTTGACTTGCTACACTTGGAAAGTCAATTTTTGTCAGTCCATTTCCCCCTAAAGCACTTATAGGCTTGCAATGGACATTGTCCTTTGGAAAATGTGTTGGACAAGATTCTCCATTCTGAACATGGCTTAATGAGGTATGAACACTGTATGGTGTGCTTTGCTGAGTAGTCACTGTTTGAAAAATACCTGGAGGGGACAAAGCTAAAGAATGTTCTCCTATAATTCCATCACTGAGTTTAGGCCTTTGGGGATGTATTGCTATTTGTTTCAGAAGTGGAAAGTCACTTTGATA
>NW_011400725.1:0-612 GCF_000754665.1 Bison bison bison | reverse complement strand
GAATCATGCTGCTCAACTGGCAATAATCAAGCACGTGACCAGGCAGGAATCACGCAGCTCAGCTGGCAATTGTCAAGCAGATGTGCCGACAGGAATCACGCAGCTCAGATGGCAATTGTCATGCAGATGAGCCGGCAGGAATCACGCAGCTCAGCAGGCCCTGATCACGTGACTCTGCAGGCACTGATCGCGTGGCTGATCAAGTACAGATCACGTGACTGAGCATGCACTGATCACGTGGCTATCATGCACTGATGACGTGACTGCGCATGCACTGATGACGTGGCTGATCGGGCACTGATCACATGGCTCATCATGCACTGATCACGTGTTTATCAGGCAGTGATCAGTGACTGACACTCGCTGATCATGGGACTGTGGACGCACTGATCACGTGGCTATCATGCACTGATCACGTGCCTGCGCATGCACTGATGACGTGGCTGTTCGGGCACTGATCACGTGTTTATCAGGCAGTGATCAGTGACTGACTGGCGCTGATCAGGGGACTGTGCACGCACTGATCAGGTGGCTGATCAGGAACTGACCACCTGACTGTGCATGCAGTGATCACGTGGCTGGTCGTTCACTGATCACGTGTTTATCATACGG
>NW_011400724.1:0-620 GCF_000754665.1 Bison bison bison | reverse complement strand
GCTGGGGATTGCTCTCGAGTGACTGCAGGGCCAATAGACCTCATCTAGGCTTGTGTCCAGAAGCCAATGTTCCTCTCCAGGGGCGACCGGGATCTCGGGGTTGCATTCCAGACGCACCCGGGGAGACAGGCATTCATCTCGAGTGCAAGCAAAGAACCCCGCTCTGCTCTCGAGTCGCGACGGGTATCTCTTGGAGCTCACTGGGTGGACTAAAGGGAGTCAAGCCTCCTGAGGCGTTTGGAGAGAGGTCGCGAGGTTGGCCTCTAGGCCATGCAGGAGACGAAGGCCCTCATCTCCGCGATGACGGGGGAGTCTCGGGGTGGTTCTCGAGCGGCGGCCCCAGGGTGCGGTTTCTCACGAGGTGCGACAGTGAGGTCAGTGAGCCTCTCGTGGGGGGCCAGGGAAGTCGGGTCTCCATGCGAGTGGCGAGGGGGAGCGCGTCATTGCTCTCGAGTCATGGTAGTGGAACCTGGCCTCGAAACGTGTTGAAGAAGGTCTCTCGAGGTCTTTCTCGGGTTTAGGCAGGAAAGCCTGGCTTCCCTCGACTTGTGCAGGTGACCTCAGGGGGCTTCTCATGGTGGCTCTGAGAAGTCAGGGAAACTGGAGTTGGGGGGGGGCCT
>NW_011400723.1:0-712 GCF_000754665.1 Bison bison bison | reverse complement strand
CGAACTTTCATTCCTGTGAGAGAACCTCTGTGATACAGTTATTTTCATTTGTGGGTCACCCACCTGGCAGGTATGGGAATTGATTTTTACCATGCTTGTGCTCATCCTACTGTCTCCTTATGACTTCTTGTTTGTCTTTGGATATAGAGTATCTTTTTTGGTCGGTTCCAGTGTTTTATTCTCAGTGGTTATTCAGCAATTAGTTGTGATTTTGGTGTTTTCATGAGAAGAGATGAGCTCACATCCTTCTACTCTGCCATCTTGTCTCAGCCCTCAATCAGAAATGTTTCATTTTTTGTAAATATTTTTATGCCTTCTAGGTTTCGTGTTATACTTAAAAAGGCCTTTCCTTACTTAGGTTTTGTGTTTCTTCGTTTTGTTGTTTTTAATCCCCCTATTCCTGAAACTTCCATGGTTTTTAAAAACTACACACATTTAAAGCTCTTACCCGTCTGAAATTCTTTTTCGTATAAAGAATGAGCTGAAGATCCAACTTGGTTCTTTTACAGATGGCTGGCCAGTTGTCCCACACCACTTACTGCATTTTCCCATGCTGTTTTAAAATGCTTGCTTTGTTTTAAATTTCACTATCTAATTAACTGTTTCCTTGGCCAGAGGAATGGATTTTAACTTTACTAAGATAATTATTTCTCCACCCACCTCTCAGCAAGCTGATACAAAATTCTTTTTCCTCAGGATCCTTTCAAGTATA
>NW_011400722.1:0-732 GCF_000754665.1 Bison bison bison | reverse complement strand
TAGGTCATAAGGTGATTATATGTTTAGTTTTTAAAGGAGCAGCAATACTCTTCACCATAGTGGCAGTACCAATTTACATGCCCACTAACAGTGCAAGATTGTTCCCTTTTTTCCCACATTCTCTCCAGGAATTATTGCTTGTAGAATTTTTGTTGCTATCTATTCGGCCTGGTGTGAAGGAATACCACATTGTAGTTTTGATTTGTATTTCTCTAATGAATAGTGATGATGAACTATGGATGGAGGTTCATGACACTGTACAGGAGACAGGAACCAAGACCATCCTCAAGAAAAAGAAATGCAAAAAAGTAAAATGGCTGTATGAGGAGGCCTTACAAATAGCTGTGAAAAGAAGAGAAGCCAAAAGCAAAGGAAGAAGGGAAAGCTATATCCATTTGAATGCAGAGTTCCAAAGAATAGCAAGTAGAGATAAGAAAGCCTTGCTCAGTGATCAGTGCAAAGAAATAGAAGGAAATAAAGAATGGAAAAGACTAGAGATCTCTTCAAGAAAATTAGAGATACCAAGGGAACATTTCATGCAAAGATGGGCTCAATAAACGACAGAAATGATATGGACCTAACAGAAGCAGAAAACACTAAGAGGAGAACTGTACCAAAAATATCTTCAAGACCCATTTAATCACAATGGTCTGATCACTCACCTAGAGACAGACATCCAGGAATATGAAGTCCAGTGGGCCTTTGGAAGCCACACTACAAACAAAGCTAGTG
>NW_011400721.1:0-528 GCF_000754665.1 Bison bison bison | reverse complement strand
GTGAGGACCCCTGAAATCCAGCAGGTGCTGAGTCTTCAAGTGCAGATCATTTGGGAGTAAGCTTGCTTTCTGCTCTCCTCACCACTGCCCACCCACCTCCAACCCACCACCCCTTGCTCCCAGAAGAGGACAGGGGTTTGCTGTTTGCAGCTGGAGAATTTTCTGGTATTGGAAGAGAACCCCTGTTTTTTTGTCATTCCTGACATCAGCCCGAGCTCTGTTGGAATAGCTGTGTGGACCACCTTCCCCTACCCTTAAGCTATTGAACCCCAAATAACTAAAGATGCAGATAAACTGGAGATAAGATGGTGGGCCTCTGGATGCCAGAGAGGGAAGTGGGGACTCTCACCACCCTGAGACCTGGAAAACAGCCCCTGGGTGGGGCCCTGAAGCCCCACCCACATTCTTTCCTCTCTTTAACAATTTGGTAGAAAGGTTTCTAGTTGAAAGATCCCATGGGGAAAAACTGGTTCAGAAACCTGATTGAAGCCCCATTTGGATACTATGGATTGGATTAGAATGGGCTTT
>NW_011400720.1:0-649 GCF_000754665.1 Bison bison bison | reverse complement strand
ACAAAACAACTTCTGAATACTGGCAGAGGACATCAGGCACCCAGAAAAGCAACCCAAGTCCTCGAAAGGAGGAAGGAAAAATACAAAAGACAAAAAAAGAGACAAAAGAGGGAGGGACGAAGTTCCGTCCCAGGAAGGGAGTCTTAAAAAGAAAGAAGTTTCCAAACATCAGGAAACCTTCTCACTGCCGAATCTGTGCCGAGCTTTGGAAGCACAGAAGGGCAACATAACAGGGACAAAAATAAATAAACAATTAAAACTCGCAGATTGCGAGCCCTACAGTAACTCCCCCCAGCAGAGAAGCAGCGCAGACGCCTGCACATGCCATTAGCAGGCGGGGGGCTGGGCAGGGAGGTGCGGCGCACGCTGCATCGCTTAGAGTAAGGACCTGGCCTGAATACCCGGAGCGCTATCTGAGCGAAATAATCTGGGCTAGCAAACCAGACTGTGGGATATCTACCACGCGAAAAGCCAACCCTAACCTAAGACACCGCCAGGCCCGCTCACGGAACAAAGGACTGAACCGAGATAGCCGGCTGCAGACCTTCCCCCTCCAGTGACACGCAGCCAGAGCCAGAAGGGGTCAATCACAGCCCCAGAGAGACATTATCCTATAAAACTGTAAGCAGGCTTCTTTGCTAACTAAAAC
>NW_011400719.1:0-658 GCF_000754665.1 Bison bison bison | reverse complement strand
CGTGGTAGATATCCCACAGTCTGGTTTGCTAGCCCAAATTATTTCGCTCAGATAGCGCTCGGGGTATTCAGGCCAGATTCTTGCGATGCAGCCCGCGAGGCGCCTCCCTGCCCAGCCCCCGCTTGCTAATGGCGTGTGCAGGCGTCTGCGCTGCTTCTCCCCTGGGGGAGTTACTGTAGGGCTCGCAATGTGCGGGTTTTAATTATTTATTTTTCCTCCCTGTTATGTTGCCCTCTGTGCTTCCAAGGCTCGGCACAGATTCTGCAGTGAGGAGGTTTCCTGGTGTTTGGAAACTTCTCTCTTTTTAAGACTCCCTTCCCGGGTCGGAACTCCGTCCCTCCCTCTTTTGTCCCTTTTTTTGTCTTTTATATTTTTTCCTACCTCCTTTCGAAGACTTGGGTTGCTTTTCTGGGTGCCTGATGTCCTCTGCCGGCATTCAGAAGTTGTTTTGTGGAATTTGCTCGGCGTTTAAATGTTCTTTTGATGAATTTGTGGGGGAGAAAGTGTTCTCCCCGTCCTACTCCTCCGTCATCTTAGCTCCTCCTCGAAAGTCTGGTTTCTTCCAGACCAGAGGTTCTTAAGGTGAGGGCCCTAGACCAAAAGCATCAGCACCTTGGGAACTTGTTAGTGGTGTGAGATTGGGGCTCCTCCCCAGACT
>NW_011400718.1:0-609 GCF_000754665.1 Bison bison bison | reverse complement strand
AAATATGAATCTGCCACAGGTATACATGTGTGCCACCTCCCTCCTCATATCATCCCTCCTGGTTATCCCAGTGCACCAGCCCCAAGCATCCTGTATCATGCATTGAACCTGGTCTGCCAGTTTGGTGACCTATGTTATTATACATGTGTCAGTGCCATTCTCCCAAATCATACCACCCTAGCCATCTCCCAGAGCTCAAAAGACTGTTTTATACATCTGTGTCTTTTTTGCATTCTCGCATACATGGTTATCGTTATCATCTTTCTAAATTCCACATACATGTGTTAGTTTATTCTATTGGTGTTTTTTCTTTCTGGCTAACTTCATTCTGTATAATAGGCTCCAGTTTCATCCACCCCATTAGAACTGACTGAAATGTATTCCTTTTAATGGCTGAGTAATACTCCATTATGTATATATCCCACAGCTTTCTTATCCATTCATCCACTAATGGACATCTAGGTTGCTTCCATGTCCTGGCTATTAGAAACAGTGCTGTGATGAACATCGGGGTACACATGTCTCTTTCAATTCTGGTTTCCTTGGTGTATATGCACAGCAGTGGGATTGTTGGGTCTTATGGCAGTTCTATTTGAAGGTTGTTTTTTT
>NW_011400717.1:0-578 GCF_000754665.1 Bison bison bison | reverse complement strand
ATTCTCCCTTTAACTTCCAGCTGAGTCTCCATCTGGAGCACGGAACCCACCATGCATCCTAATATGCCTGGGCTGCTAAGACCCACTCGAGAAGGTGTCTAGGGTGAGGCACCTTTCGCTATTCAAGAGGGCGCCTGCGGCCTACGTAAGTGGTGCAAACTTCTTGTCTTGATGTTTGATTCGTCTTCCGCGTAAACTAAGCTACTCAGTCTCTTTTCTCCACCGAATTTTCCTACTGAGCTCTCCTCATACTATTCTTCTTGACATCTCTGAATAGCATATAAATAGTCGCCTAGGCCATCTCTCCTTCCAATACCCTGGATCAGTTGGGGCTGGTCCCCGGCAGGTGGCGACCGAACAGGGACCTCAGGAGGCAATACTCAAAGAGCTGAGCAGACTCGAACCACGCAATGAGCAGGCAATAAGCATGGAGCTCAGCAGTGACGAATCATGCTGCTCAACTGGCAATAATCAAGCACGTGACCAGGCAGGAATCACGCAGCTCAGCTGGCAATTGTCAAGCAGATGAGCCGACAGGAATCACGCAGCTCAGATGGCAATTGTCATGCAGATGAGCC
>NW_011400716.1:0-697 GCF_000754665.1 Bison bison bison | reverse complement strand
CCCCCACCCCCCCCCTCCCCCCCTCCCCCCGACCCCCCCCTCCTCCCCTCCCCTCCCCCTCCTCGTCCCCCCAACCTCCCCCCCCGCCCTCCCCTCCCCTCCTCCCCGCCTCCTCCCCACCTCCAGCCCTTCCCCAACTCCTCTCCCCTCGCGCCCCCCCACCCCACCTCGGCCCCCTCCCACCTTCGCACCTCCCACCCTCCCACCCTTTGCACTCCCCCGGTCTCCCCGCTCCCCCTCCCTCTGCTGCCCCTGGCATAGGGAAGGAGTTCTCCTGTGTGGACTGCTGGAAAGACGGGACCAGAAGACAGAAGAGCCAGACACAAAGAACTTGTGCCGGGCACGGGGTTTCTTTCCCGGGCCCATGGAATGTTCCCTCTGAGGCAGCCCCTTGGTCACTGCCATGCAGGGAGGGCTTGAGGCTTCAGGTAGGGTGTCCCCGTTTGGGGCGGGGCCCAGCTTCCCAAAGGTCCAGCACTCGGGTTTGTCCCCAGGGTTGTCCGTAGACATCCCGTCTGTATTCTCTCCTCTTCCCACACAAAACAGCTCCCACCCACCCACCCACCCACCCACCCTTTCCCCGAGCTCCGTGGCCCCACATCCCAGGCAAGGAGACCTGAACGTGGCTAGGGGGAGAAGGTGGCCCCTTCCTTCCTCTCCCTCTAAGCCCCAGGGCCTGGGGAGCCTGGCAGCATGT
>NW_011400715.1:0-764 GCF_000754665.1 Bison bison bison | reverse complement strand
GGGGCTTGCTCAAACTCATGTCCATCGAATCAGTGATGCCATCCAACCATCTTAGCCTCTGTCGTCCCCTTCTCCTCTGCCTTCAATCAAGACTCTCATAGGCAGATATTTCAGAGTGTAATTAGTGTTCATAGTTTATCTAAAAGCTCATATCACATTTAATTTTTCGTTTTGTTCCTGTTCTTTCGAGGTACTTTCTTGTTGACAAGCTAGTGACAGATATAACGATATAGCAATTTTTACCTTAGAACAAACCGAGGCACTATGAACATTTTGTGCTTCATGTTGATGACTCTTAGACATGTCTACAGTAGAGGAGCAAAAACGAAGCTACTAGATATTTCATATTGACTAGTTCCCAGTTCACGGGACTCTGACATTCCCTGAGGTCAAAGTTTTCTTGTATTGGAAGCAGTGGGTTTGCAAGGGCTGCCTTGTCTTGAGACCATTGAAATAAGAACTCAGAACTTGAGCACTATTATCAAAAATCACAAGGCTCACACTGACACAGACATCAATCCAGACAGACAAGACAAGACATCTTCCAGTTTTCCGCCTGAGATGGAAAAGATTTCTTTGAGCCGTTTTTTCTGGGGAGTGGGGGGTGGGGCTGGCGGCCAGGCAGGCTTTGGGAAGGAGCTCATGGTTTGGAATTGCATATGAAAAGAACCAGCTTTCCGGGTTCCAAGGAATCAAGTTTCCTTGCAAACCAACTTTGTCCGGTTCTAGAGAATACCATGGCCCTCCTAGGTCAGGTCATCTTT
>NW_011400714.1:0-541 GCF_000754665.1 Bison bison bison | reverse complement strand
AAGCCCCCTGAGGTCACCTGCACAAGTCGAGGGAAGCCAGGGTTTCCTGCCTCAACCCGAGAAAGGCCTCGAGAGACCTTCTTCAACACGTCTCGAGGGCAGATTCCCCTCCCATGACTCGAGAGCAATGACACGCTCCCCCTCTCCACTCGCATGGAGACCCGACTTCCCTGGCGCCCCACGAGAGGCTCACTGACCTCGCCGTCGTACCTCGTGAGAAACCGCACCCTGGGGCCGCCGCTCGAGAACCACCCCGAGACTCCCCCGTCATCGCGGAGATGAGGGCCTTCGTCTCCTGCATGGCCTAGAGGCCAACCTCGCGACCTCTCTCCAAAGGCCTCAGGAGGCTTGACTCCCTTTAGTCCACCCAGTGAGCTCCAAGAGATACCCGTCGCGACTCGACAGCAGGGCGGGGTTCTTTGCTTCCACTCGAGATGAATGCCTGTCTCCCCGGGTGCTTCTGGAATGCAACCCCGAGATCCCGGTCGCCCCTGGAGAGGAACATTTGTTTCTGGACACAAGCCTAGATGAGGTCTCTTGG
>NW_011400713.1:0-734 GCF_000754665.1 Bison bison bison | reverse complement strand
CAAAATGATAAACATAAATCAAATCATATCAAGACTTACACCAACCCACTCTGGAATATACTCCAGAAGCAAAGTGAATGAAAAGTGCAAGTAAATACTTACACTATTTTGAGTTTTTTGGTATCAGCTTGCTAATTACCACAAAACAAGAGAAATCTACAAAATAAAAGAGATAAATAATTGAGAAAATTTTATAAAAGCCAAAAGTTTTTTGCAAAGAGCAGCACAATTGATAAAATATTCATCTATCAAATCAAGAATTAACACAGATCAAGAGATAAGACAAATCACCTACATTAGGAATAAAGGAGGCTCCGTCACTAAAAATTCTATATGTTAAACGGATAATGAGAGTATATTTTATCAGCTCATAGGACAAGTTGGACAACCTTGATTAAATTTTTAAAAGTTCCTTGAAAAATACAACTTACTATAGGTAGTACAAGAGAAACATAAAATGTCATTATCCCTAAATCTATTAAAGAAATGGAATTTGTGATCAAAACCTTTCCTCAAAAAAAGTTTAGAACAGTGATTTCACTGGTGAATTCTTCTGACCATTTGAAGAAGAAATAATGCCAGTCTTTCACAGACTCTTTCTGAAAGTAGTAAATGAGGAAACATTTACTAATTTGTTTTGTGAGATCAGTCTAAATCTGAAAACAAAACCTGACAAAAATATTACACAAACAGGAAGTTCAACACCAACAACACTCATAAACAAAGACAAAGAA
>NW_011400712.1:0-708 GCF_000754665.1 Bison bison bison | reverse complement strand
GCAGAGTTGGACATGACAGACATAGCATAGCAGGCAGGGAAATACTATTGGTCCTGCACAAATTAGAATCAAAATACACTTTGCCAAACATACAGAAACAAATTAAACTCTTGAACCCAGTAATACCAGTACTGTACTCTAAATCAGCTCTGCTCATGGTCCCTGTTAACCTGTCATGCCTACTAGATAGGGTGCCCAGAATATGGCTGTCTTTTGGGAAGGTGCCTGAATTGATTTACATAACTTTGGATATTACAGTGTATAGTAATGAGCATCCTCCTTGAAACCCAGCAATATAGAAAAAAAGAATATATACATTTTAAAGCAGTAAAGGAAAAGGGAAAATTAGTACACTTGCTCAGTCTAGTAGAATGTAGTAGTGGGATGGAAAGTGAAGTGAAAGTCACTCAGTCGTGTCTGACTTTTTGCGACCCCATGGACTGTGTAGTCCCTGGATTTCTCCAGGCTAGAATACTGGCATGGGTAGCTTTTCCCTTCTCCGGGGGATCTTCCCAACCCAGGGATCAAACCCTGGTCTCCCGCATTGCCGGCAGATTCTTTACCAGCTGAGCTACAAGGGAAGCCCAAGAATACTGGAGTGGGTAGCCTATCCCTTCTCCAGGGGATCTTCCCGACACAGGAATCTTCTGGGTGTCCTGCGTTGCAGGAGGATTCTTCACCAACTGAGCTATCAGGGAAGTGGGATGG
>NW_011400711.1:0-670 GCF_000754665.1 Bison bison bison | reverse complement strand
GTGTTGGCCCAAGGAAGTCCAATCTTCCATTCGAGTTGGGAAGGAAAGCTGGGGATTGCTCTCGAGTGACTGCAGGGCCAACAGACCTCATCTAGGCTTGTGTCCAGAAGCCAGTGTTCCTCTCCAGGGGCGACAGGGATCTCGGGGTTGCATTCCAGACACACCCGGGGAGACAGGCATTCATCTCGAGTGGAAGCAAAGAACCCCACTCAGCTCTCGAGTCGCGACGTGTATCTCTTGGAGCTCACTGGGTGGACAAAAGGGAGTCAAGCCTCCTGAGGCGTTTGGAGAGAAGTCGCGAGATTGGTCTCTAGCCCATGCAGGAGACGAAGGCCCTCATCTCGGGATTACGGGGGAGGCTCGGGGTTGTTCTCGAGCGGCGGCCCCAGTGTGCGCTTTCTCACGAGGTACGACGGCGAGGTCAGTTAGCCTCTAGTGGGGCGCCAGGGAAGTCGGGTCTCCAAGAGAGTGGCGAGGGCGAGCGCGTCATTGCTCTCGAGCCATGGTAGGGTGCCGGGGACCAGCCCCGGCTGATCCAGGGTATTCGAAGGAGAGACGGCGTAGGCGAAGATCAGGAAACAACTGCTTAATTAAATGTTAATTAAGGATATAAAGCGTAATAGAATGAGGATAGCTCAGTGAGGAAATTCAGTGGAGAAAAGGGATGAAT
>NW_011400710.1:0-864 GCF_000754665.1 Bison bison bison | reverse complement strand
CGCTCGAGAACCACCCCGAGACTCCCCGTCATCGCGGAGATGAGGGCCTTCGTCTCCTGCATGGCCCAGAGGCCAACCTCGCGACCTCTGTCCAAACGCCTCGGGAGGCTTGACTCCCTTTAGTCCACCCAGTGAGCTCCAAGAGATACCCTTCGCGACTTAAGAGCAGAATGGGGTTCATGGCTTCCACTCGAGATGAATGCCTGTCTCCCCGGGTGCGTCTGGAATGCAACCCCGAGATCCCGGTCGCCCCTGGAGAGGGACATTGGCTTCTGGACACAAGCCTAAATGAGGTCTATTGGTCCTGCAGTCACTCGAGAGCAATCCCCAGCTTTCCTTCGCAACTCGAATGGAAGATTGGAATCCCTGGGCCAACACAAGAGGCATCCTGAATTCCCCGTCGTAACTCGAGAATCCCGCCGCAACTCGAGAAAAACCACGTGGTTCCCCCGTCATCGCAAGATGAAGCCCTTTCCCGCTTCAGCGTCTCAGGAGAAGTCCCACGTTAGGAATTGGAGGGCGAAAAGGTACTTGGCACCCTTGATGCGCCCCACAAAGTTCCCCGGCATCCCGGTCTCCCTGGAGAGGAACACCGAGGTTTTCCGGCACTGCTTCCTCTGAACCCCTTTTACCTTCCTGATCTCGACAGGAAGGTCGACTCCCCTGCTTTGTCTGGAAGGGGTTCTCGACCTTCCGGTCACTCCTCAGGATGAGGCCGGTCTCACGACGACATTCCAGACGTGGCCTCGTGGGTGCTTCCACATTGCGAAGCACCCCGATTTCCCGGTCCCCCCTTGGTAAGAACCCGATGCCCGGACACCTCTCCGAACTCCACCCTGTGAATGAAGTCAACACGAAGGGGCA
>NW_011400709.1:0-610 GCF_000754665.1 Bison bison bison | reverse complement strand
TTAACCAGATAAACAGGTGACAGAAGACGGCCTTAGGAAGGGACAACAGTACATGTGAGTACTTGTCACATTTGATGAATTAAACCCCCTCTCCTTTTGGATCCTGACTAAAGACATTCAGTTGCTGTTTCAATAGGGTCCAAATAGGAAACAGCTGTTATAGTCAAATTAGAATAATTCAAAGAGTGTTAAAACATATATAAACATGTGGGCAGGTTGTAGAAACAAAGGATTCTGCAGTTAACCTGGGGTTTGTAACCCTGGAGCTATTACTACCCTCAGAACCAAAGGGACAGGGAAAAAAATGTAACAGAACCTGGAAGTGGAGTACTATGTAGAAAAGGCCACCCTGAGCACAGCAATGATTTTCAGTCCAAAGAGACAGCTAGCCAGATCGGAGCCACA
Organism: Bison bison bison; assembly: GCF_000754665.1. Classification (NCBI taxonomy): domain Eukaryota; kingdom Metazoa; phylum Chordata; class Mammalia; order Artiodactyla; family Bovidae; genus Bison; species Bison bison. The sequence goes on along the minus strand of NW_011400709.1, from coordinate 205 downwards.
GTAAGGGGGCCTGACTTCAATCCCTCTCTCTGATCTCTAGGGCACCCCACTGATCACATCAAATAGAAGCCACAGAGCACGGGAACCACCTGATGCAGTCTAGCATTTCAACTCACCAGACAGAGAACAGGGTGGATGGAAAGGGATGGAGAGCAGATCTGAAAGAGAAAACAGAAACGTCTGTTTGTTGGGTCATTTCTAGGAT
>NW_011400708.1:0-727 GCF_000754665.1 Bison bison bison | reverse complement strand
AGGCTTGCTCCTCACGTTCTTCTCTGATGCTTTTGCCTGGATGCCCTCTGCACTCTTTGGCTTCCATCCCATAGGGCATTTTTCGTTTCTTGAATGTCCTAAGTTTCCCTGGTCACATAGCCTTCCAAGATGCTATTTTCCCGGCCTGAAATTCTTCCTGCATCTCAACCCTGGTTTACCTAGGTTCAACCTATGGACCTCAACGAAATGGTGCCTCTGGAAAGCCTTCCCTGACACCCAGGTTTTGTGGTGAGGGAAGAGGCCCCTCTATAGGTTCTCAAAGGATCTGCCTGTGATGTATCATTAGAGTCGTCTCAGTGAAAGCAGGAACTCTGTGTCTTCTTCTCTCCGCCTTCTCTTCCCGAAACTTATTACATGCCTCCTAGCTCATCGTAGGTGCTCAGTATTTACTTAGTGTGTGAAAGACAGAAAAGCTCTTGGAAGCCTCAAGGGGTCACTTGGCTCGGCACTTTTGATCTCTTTGTATATTTGGCGATTCAATTCTTTCCTTTCCTGGGTTGATGTGTACACTATATTCGAGGCACAATCTAAGGCATGAAGACATATCCATACATAGAGGTTCTTGCTTTCAAGGAACTCGTACAGCAGGTTTCTACAAGTTAGGGCATTTCAAATGCTCTAGAAGAATGTGAACGTTCAGTATGCTCCATTTTCATTTCAAAGAAGATCGTTTGACTTCCATAGCAAAGGTGGAGACCTTCCAACG
>NW_011400707.1:0-718 GCF_000754665.1 Bison bison bison | reverse complement strand
GGAATTTTTAATAGTTTTTCTCCTGTAATTGAGATCTAATCTTACTGCATTGTGGTCAGAAAAGATGCTTGGAATGATTTCTATTTTTTTGAATTTACCAAGGCTAGCTTTATGGCCCAGGATGTGATCTATCCTGGAGAAGGTTCCATGTGCGCTTGAGAAAAAGGTGAAATTCATTGTTTTGGGATGAAATGTCCTATAGATATCAATTAGGTCTAACTGGTCTATTGTATCATTTAAAGTTTGTGTTTCCTTGTTAATTTTCTGTTTAGTTGATCTATCTATAGGTGTGAGTGGGGTATTAAAGTCTCCCACTATTATTGTGTTATTGTTAATTTCTCCTTTCATACTTGATAGCATTTGTTTTACATACTGCGGTGCTCCTGTGTTTGGTGCATATATATTTATAATTGTTATATCTTCTTCTTGGATTGATCCTTTGATCATTATGTAGTGACCTTCTTTGTCTCTTTTCACAGCCTTTGTTTTAAAGTCTGTTTTATCTGATATGAGTATTGCTACTCCTGCTTTCTTTTGGTCCCTATTTGCATGGAAAATCTTTTTCCAGCCCTTCACTTTCAGTCTGTATGTGTCCCCTGTTTTGAGGTGGGTCTCTTGTAGACAACATATGTAGGGGTCTTGTTTTTGTATCCATTCAGCCAGTCTTTGTCTTTTGGTTGGGGCATTCAACCCATTTAAGTTTAAGATAATTACTGAT
>NW_011400706.1:0-625 GCF_000754665.1 Bison bison bison | reverse complement strand
AATCAATGTAATACACCACATTAACAAATTGAAAAATAAAAGCCATATGATTATCTCAATAGATGCAGAAAAAGCCTTTGACAAAATTCAACATCCATTTATGATAAAAACTCTCCAGAAAGCAGGAATAGAAGGAACATACCTCAACATAATAAAAGCTATATATGACAAACCCTCAGCAAACATTATCCTCAATGGTGAAAAATTGAAAGCATTTCCCCTAAAGTCAGGAACAAGACAAGGGTGCCCACTTTCAGCACTACTGTTCAACATAGTTTTGGAAGTTTTGGCCACAGTAATCAAAGCAGAAAAAGAAATAAAAGGAATCCAAACTGGAAAAGAAGTAAAACTCTCACTGTTTTCAGATGACATGATCCTCTACATAGAAAACCCTAAAGACTCCACCAGAAAATTACTAGAGCTAATCAATGAATATAGTAAAGTTGCAGGATATAAAATCAACACACAGAAATCCCTTGCATTCCTATACACTAATAATGAGAAAACAGAAAGAGAAATTAAGGAAACAATTCCATTCACCATTGCAACGGAAAGAATAAAATACTTAGGAATATATCTACCTAAAGAAACTAAAGACCTATATATAGAAAAACTATAAAAACAC
>NW_011400705.1:0-617 GCF_000754665.1 Bison bison bison | reverse complement strand
GAGGAATGTCTATTAAATTCCTTTGCCTATTTTTAAATTGAGTTGTCTTTTTATTGATATGTTAATGAGAGTTTTTTATATATTCTGAACACCAAACTCATCAGATTTATAATTTATAAATATTTTCTCACGTAGCTTGTATTTTCACTCTGTTAACCTGTGCTTTGAAGCACAATAGTTTTTAATTTTGATGAAGTCCTAATTTTTTTTTTCCTTGGTTGCCTATGGTTTTGTTGTCATAACTGAGAAACCTGTGTCCCACCCAAGATCATGAAGTATTTACTATGATTTATTCTGAGTGTATTTGTTTTAGTTCTTACATTTAGGCCAATAACCTATTGTCTAATTTTCGTATATGGTCTGTGCTTTGGTTCTAGCTTCAAGCTTTTGCAAGTAGATGCTCAGTTGTTCCAGCTCTACTTGATGAAAAGAATGATTCTTTCCTCCATTAAATAGGCGTCACTTTGTAAAAAAATAAAAAAAAAAGAAGAAGAAAAAAAAGTGGGAAGGGTTTATATTTGGACTTTCAGTTCTATTCTGTTGATCTGTATGTCGATCCTTACGTCCATCCAGTAAGCCATACTGTGTCTTTCTAGTAAGTTTTGAAATCACGTAGT
>NW_011400704.1:0-698 GCF_000754665.1 Bison bison bison | reverse complement strand
ACTAAAACCATAGCATCTGGCCCCATCAGTTCATGGGAAATAGATGGGGAAACAGTGGAAACAGTGTCAGACTTTATTTTTAGGGGGCTCCAAAATCACTGTAGATGGTGATTTCAGCCATGAATTAAAGACGCTTACTTCTTGGAAGAAAAGTTATGACAACCTAGATAGCATATTGAAAAGCAGAGACATTACTTTGTCACAAAGTTCCATCTAGTCAAGGCTATGGTTTTTCCAGTAGTCATGTACGGATGTCAGAGTTGGACTGTGAAGAAAGCTGAGTCCTGAAGAATTGATGCTTTTGAACTGTGGTGTTGGAGAAGACTCTTGAGAGTGCCTTGGACTGCAAGGAGATCCAACCAGTCCATTCTAAAGGAGATCAGTCCTGTTTACTTTGGAAGGAACGACGCTAAAGCTGAAACTCCAGTGCTTTGCCTACCTCTTGTGAAGAGTTGGTTGACTCATTGGAAAAGACTCTTATGCTGGGAGGGATTGAGGGCTGGAGGATAAGGGGAAGACAGAGGATGAGATGGCTGGATGGCATCACCCACTCAATGGACTTGAGTTTGAGTGAACTCCAGGAGTTGGTGATGGACAGGGAGGCCTGGTGTGCTGCAATTCATGGGTCACAAAGAGTCAGACACAACTGAGCGACTGAACTGAACTGAACTGATATAGTATTTGAGATCAGAATGGAG
>NW_011400703.1:0-834 GCF_000754665.1 Bison bison bison | reverse complement strand
GTCCACAGTCATACATGAGGTCTGGGAGGAGACCTGTGGTGTATCAAACACAGTATTGTTAGAACCAGGATTTAGTGCCCTGAGGACAATCTGATGGAGCTAATGTGACAAAGAACATAAACCATGGGAAAACTAGAGACAGCCATTTTAGAAAGGACTTTTCCTACAAGAAGGCTCTAAGTCCACATAGTGAACCATGGCACACTCACAGACCAGAAAACTAGAAAATACCAAAGAAGACCAAGCCAGCTTCCATTGAAGACCCTTTCTCCATGGAGGTAGAGAGGAATGTATATGACGTGCCAGAAGCAGAAGCAAATAGGTTACTAGTAACTTGGTCCTACAGACATCCCCTACCAAGCTCTAAGCTGGTTGAAATTTGCTAATGATGAATTCCTGAGTTCATGGACAGTTCCCATAGGCCGGGATCATGACAGCCTGGGGTCAGCTACCCTGAAGAGACACATGGAACACCTGAGGCTGTGGGCTCTGGCACAGGTAGCAAACTCTGTGGTTGAGACCAGAGAGCTGCATAAGGCATGGGCCACCTAGGACTCTGTCTTGTCCTCCAACCAGCCACCTGAGATTTTTGACTTGTGAAGAGCAAAAAGCACCGAGCCAATCATGGTCATTGCCCTTGCTGAGCACCTAAGTGCCTGACTGGCTGGGAAGTGCATGAAACACACGACCCACTTGGGACCATGCCCTCACGTATCAACAGGGAGGCTGAGCAGTGTGGACCCAGGAAGAACATGTCACATTTGGTCAGTGGCAAGCCCAATGTGGTCAATCCACCTCAAGCACCCACATATCCCAGAGGTATTTGTTTTCAGT
>NW_011400702.1:0-581 GCF_000754665.1 Bison bison bison | reverse complement strand
ATCTGTCGAATATCTGTGTAGTTAAGGGAGTGGTAGAAAAATCACACTCTTTTTCTTTCACTGAAATGTTTTGCTAAATGTAAGAGAGAATACTATGCTTTAGAGAGGTGAGCATTTTGGAGCCATTGTAAGAGTTATTGAAATTGGTGTCCTTAGTAATCATTTCAAGACCAAAGTCCAATAGCCTTGTTTTAAATTTCAGGTGTCTTACTATGTAGTCAAATATGCATGCTTTGTACAATATCACCTTAAAGGCAATTCCATCTTCCATTTCATTGCCTTGTACTGACTACTCCTTCTCAGTCCCTTTTATCTTCTTTTCATGCTCTGCTTTGAGTGGCAGGTCCTTCTCAAAAGACAGGATTAATTCATGTCATCCTCTGTCATAACTTGGAAGAGGCATGGATAAGGATATTCAACATATCATGTTGAAAAGCTGCTGTTTTTGTTCCTTCATGAGAGCATATTAGTAAACTGTACTTCAATTGTCTGATCAAAAGAAGCCTGGTAAATGATCCTTTACCTTGATGATCAATTCCCAGATGGCTTCAACATATTGGTGCCTTTAATTCTCAAAAGAA
>NW_011400701.1:0-849 GCF_000754665.1 Bison bison bison | reverse complement strand
CTCCCATGTTACAAAGCACAGACCAGTGTGTCCAGTATTTTAATGACAGGTACCTACTGCTTACGTGTATGACATACACCCTCATAGCTACACATGTCTACTGCATGCCTCTTACAAGTGCTGGGCACTGTTCTGGGTGCCTAACACTCAGTATGTAGTAGGGGATACGTAGCCCAGGATTTTTTTAATTTCTGCAAAGAAAAATAGAAGAACGAAAGACTCCGTGTGGTTCAGTTTGAGCAAGTTCACCACGTGGATGGCCCCGCATGCACGCAAATTGTGGTAAAGTACATATAACATAAATTTAACATTTTAACCGGTGATTGAATGACTGGGTGGCTTCTGTGGAGTCAGGCTAACAGATGGCTTTGAGGTGCCATCCGCCTTTTTCCCAGAGGAACACTCCAAAGCCTCGTGGCCTTGTAGACCTTCCTTTTTTTCTTCACTTTCCCAGTGGCTCCAGGTCTGTGTGTCGTTTAAGAATCTCTTTATCCACTTTGTTGTAGGTTTACGTTTTGGAAAGTTTCTCAAATGTCCCTGGGTCTTGAGAAGGCAGGCTTGGATTCCAGGTTCTCTCCTGCCGCATGCCTGCCAGGTCGAGGTGGAGGCTGAAGGCCGGTCTGAGTTGTGGTGGTCTGTGTGGTCTTGGGGTCAGTGGACCCCTCTTCTCTGGAGGGGCATGGAGATCCTTTGTGTGGAGCCTGGAGAGACTTGACAGGGTCAGTCTTCACAGTCTCGCTCTCTTTCTAATTTATGTTTGCATTTAGTTTCTCATTTAACTGTTTTCTAGGAATTTCCAACTCCCGAAGGATACACCTACAGGGAGCAGCTTTGTAAAGCCAAAGAGGA
>NW_011400700.1:0-782 GCF_000754665.1 Bison bison bison | reverse complement strand
TCGAGAGAAATCCCCAGCTTTCCTTCGCAACTCGAATGGAAGATGGGACTTCCCTGGGCCAACACAAGAGGCATCCTGAATTCCCCGTCGTAATTCGAGAATCCTGCTACACCTCGAGAAAAACCACGTGGTCCCCCGTCATCGCAAGATGTAGCCCTGTGCCGCTACAGCGTCTCAGGAGAAGTCCCACTTTAGGAATTGGAGTTCGAAACGGTACTTGTCACCCTTGATGCGACCCACAAAGTGCCCCGAATCCCGGTTCCCTCGAGAGGAACACCGAAGTTTTCCGGCACCACTTCCTCTGAGCCTCTTCTACCCTCCTGATCTGGACAGGAGGGTCGACTCCTCTGCTTTGTCTGGAAGGGTTCCCGACCTTCCCGTCACACCTCAGGATGAGGCCGGTCTCACGACGACATTCCAGACGTGGCCTCGTGGGTGCTTCCACATTCCGAAGGACCCCCGATTTCCCGGTCCCCTCTTGATAAGAACCTGATGCCCGGACACCTCTTCGAACTCCACCCTGTGAATGAAGTCAACACGAAGGGGTAGTGACTCGCCCGTGCATCGTCAGGAAAAAACCCCTAGGTTCCAAATACCGCTCGACAAGTGGCCTGTCTCCCCGGGAACACCTCGAGGGGCAAGCGGAGTTCCATGCCTCAACACAAGACGAGGCCTGACTCTCCTTTCCCAAGTCTGCAGGGACCCTGGGATCGGAGTCTGAAATCAGAGGAACCCTGAGGTTCCTGTCTCAACTGGAGATGAGGCCCTCTTCCAATGCACCA
>NW_011400699.1:0-628 GCF_000754665.1 Bison bison bison | reverse complement strand
GTTATGACAACCTAGATAGCATATTCAAAAGCAGAGACATTACTTTGCCAACAAAGGTTCGTCTAGTCAAGGCTATAGTTTTTCCTGTGGTCATGTATGGATGTGAGAGTTGGACTGTGAAGAAAGCTGAGCACCTAAGAATTGATACTTTTGAACTGTGGTGTTGGAGAAGACTCTTGAGAGTCCCTTGGACTGCAAGGAGATCCAACCAGTCCATTGTGAAGGAGATGAGCCCTGGGATTTCTTTGGAAGGAATGATGCTAAAGCTGAAACTCCAGTACTTTGGCCACCTCATGGGAAGAGTTGACTCATTGGAAAAGACTCTGATGCTGGGAGGGGTTGGGGGCAGGAGGAGAAGGGGACGACAGAGGATGAGATGGCTGGATGGCATCACTGATTCGCTGGACGTGAGTCTGAGTGAACTCCAGGAGTTGGTGATGGACAGGGAGGCCTGGCATGCTGCGATTTATGGGATTACAAAGAGTTGGACACGACTGAGCGGCTGAACTGAACTGAAAGAAAACACACAGCATTGGAGTATGTTAACAAATGGCAACATTTTTATCAAATTCTTTGTTCCATAACCATATTAATATAATCATCCTAATAATTTTTCAGCTAGTATAGC
>NW_011400698.1:0-823 GCF_000754665.1 Bison bison bison | reverse complement strand
CTGTTCAGTTCAGTTCAGTCGCTCGGTCGTGTCTGACTCTTTGGACCCCCATTGAACCACAGCACGCCAGGCCTCCCTGTCCAACACCAACTCCCAGAGTTTACCCAAACTCGTAACCATTGGGTCGCTGGTGCCATCTAACCATCTCATCCGCTGTCGTCCCCGTCTCCTCCTGTCTTCAATCTTTCCCAACATCAGGGTCTTTTCAAATGAGTCAGCTCTCCAAAAATTGGAGTTTCAGCTTCAACATCAGTCCTTCCGATGAACACCCAGAACGGATTCCTTTAGGATGGACTGGTTGGATTTCCTTGCAGTCCAAGGGACTCTCAAGAGTCTTCTCCAACACCACAGTTCAAAAGCATCCATTCTTCTGTGCTCAGCTTTCTTTTATAGTTCACCTATATATTCTGTATACAGAAGAAAAACGCTCATGAGTATAAAACTTGTTCACATAAAACGAGTGTATGAATTGTTATCTTCCCGACCCAGGGATCAAACCCACATCACTTCCATATCCTGCACTGGTAGGCAGATTATTTACTGACTGTGCCACCTAGGAATCGATACACATTTCAAGAACTACTGCCATCAGCTTCTCCTGTTCATGACCGAAGTAGGAGAAAGAACACTGGAAGAAGTACCTGTAAGTATATTATTTAGTCAAGGAACTGTTGTTATGCTGGTTACTCCAGTTATTGCTGGGACAAGTCAGTTCCTCCAATGATGATGGGTATACCTGAAAAATTCTTACAAATTCATGGGATGCAATGTCTACATGATCAATGTGTTCATCTTATGCTACTGCTTCAGGTAGACCTGCTTC
>NW_011400697.1:0-715 GCF_000754665.1 Bison bison bison | reverse complement strand
GCTTCCATTACAAGTGCATCACTGGAGGATGTAGCTTCAAGTATACATAATGGCCTGTCACAGGGACCCTGCCTCCCCTGCCTAAAATACCTTTGTTCAGGTGACAGGAAGCATTGTGACTCAGCTCACCTGTGAATGGTTGCAAGAAAGAAGAAATTAGCATATCCTCTCCAAAGTCTGACTGAAACCAGGAAATATTTGTAACAACTTCTGGCCTTTTGGGGTTTTTCCTGGTGGCTCAGGTGGTAAAGAATATGTCTACAATGCAGGAGACACTGATTCATTCTCTGGATCCAGAAGATGCCCTGGATAAGGGAATGGTTACCCACTCCAGTATTTTTGCCCTGTGAATTCCATGGACAGAAGAGCCTGGCAGGACTGAGTGAAAAATATGACCTTTTAATTTACTGCCTCACCTCCCCACTCTGTTTTATAAAAGAAACTGGCATCCAGACCCCAAGAAGATGGTTCTTGGGGAGACTGGTTCACCATCTTCTCAGCCAGCTGGCTTTCCATATAAAGTTGTTGATCCTTGCCCCTAAAATTTAACTTTCGATTTATTGATCTGTCAGGCAGTAAGCAGTAGGAACTTGAACTTGGTAACATTACTCTGTTGTTTAGTTGCTAAGTCATGTCTGACTCTTTGCAACCCCATGGACTTGTAGCCCGCCAGGCTTCTCTGTCCATGGGATTTCCCAGGCAAGAATACTGGAGT
>NW_011400696.1:0-674 GCF_000754665.1 Bison bison bison | reverse complement strand
CTTAAAAAGGAAGGAAATTCTGACACTTGTTACGACATGCATGAATCTTGAAGACATTGTACAAAGTGAAATAAGCCAATCACAAAAGGACAAATATTTTATGATTTCACTTAAATGAGGTACTGGAGTAGTCAAATTCAGAGAGAAGAAAAAAGTAGAATGGTGGTTGCCAAAGGTTGAGGGGAGGGGAGAACAGGGAATTAGTGTTTAATAGGTAGTGTTTCAGTTTCAGAAGCTGAAAAAGTAAAGGATAGTGGTAATGACATACCAAGGTGACTGTACTTAATGCCACTGAACTGCACACTTAAAAATGACTGGAATGGGGGAATTCCTTGGTGGTTTCATGGTTAGGACTCTGAACTGTCACTGCTGGGGACTGGGTTGAATCCCTGGTTGAGGAATTAAGATCCCACAAACTGCATGGCATGCCAAAAACAAACAAGAAAAGATTCAAATGGTAAGTTTTATGTTATATATATTTTGTGTACATGCATGCTAAGTCACTTCAGTCATGTCCAACTCTTTGCAACACTATGGATTGTAGCCTGTCACACTCCACTGTCCATTGGATTCTCCAGGCAAGAATACTGGATTGGGAAGCCATGCCCTCCCTCGAGGGGATCTCCCCAACCCTAGGCTCGAACCCACATCTCCTGCATTGGCAGGCAGTTTCT
>NW_011400695.1:0-713 GCF_000754665.1 Bison bison bison | reverse complement strand
ACACCCTTCAGGAGTCTTGGCCCTTGGGAATGACGGCGGGGGTGGGGAGGAGGGGAGGGTGGGGAGGAGGGGAGGGTGGGGAGGAGGGGAGGGTGGGGGGGGTTGGGCGCATGCGCTGACGTTACACACAGCCTCAAACGTCACTTGCAGTTTGGCCAATGCGCTGACCTTAGACACCCTTAAGGATCACGGGCGGGCAGTTGGGCATCACTAGTGGTTGGGCACATGCGCTGGAGTTAGACACCCTTCAAGGATGAATAGCATTCAAGGAGAGTTTTCAGGGAGGAACACATTTCAGCAGGAGACAAGAGCCAGGTTCCAGAAAGTAGAGAGCATTGGAATTTAAGAAAAATGCTTTCCCAGGAGGGCAGGCTCTGCAAAGGGGCCTAATGGGACTGAAGATAAAAGCAAACAGGCTTAGAAAAGAGAAATGTACCTATTTTGTTTTTTTTAATTTATTCCATATTATTTTATTTATCCCCTACGCAGATGGGAACTGCTCAAGATTTTGGAGCAGTAAGGGATACAAACTGAGAAATGTGCTTTCCAGACGGTTCTTTGGCAACTCTAGGAAGAACAGATGAGTCGATTGGTTCAGGGCAGGGAAGAGACTAAAAGCAGAGTGAAGCTAACTAAGACCAGTTCATTTTCTCCTTGGTTTGAATTAAAAGTAGGGTCTGATGTTTGGAAGGGGTCTTAAAGGTCACTTGGTG
>NW_011400694.1:0-627 GCF_000754665.1 Bison bison bison | reverse complement strand
CCTGCCCCCAATCCCTCCCAGCATCAGGTCTTTTCCAATGAGTCAACTCTTTGCATGAGGTGGCCAAAGTACTGGAGTTTCAGCTTTAACATCATTCCTTCCAAAGAAATCCCAGGGTTGATCTCCTTCGAATGGACTGGTTGGATCTCCTTGTAGGCCAAGGGACTCTCAAGAGTCTTCTCCAACACCACAGTTCAAAAGCATCAATTCTTTGGCGCTCAGCCTTCTTCACAGTCCAACTCTCACATCCATACATGACCACAGGAAAAACCATAGCCTTGACTAGACGGACCTTTGTTGCCAATGTAATGTCTCTGCCTTTGAATATGCTATCCAGGTTGGACATAAATTTCCTTCCAAGGAGTAAGCGTCTTCTAATTTCATGGCTGCAGTCACCATCTGCAGTGATTTTGGAGCCCAAAAAAATAAAGTCTGATACTGTTTCCACTGTTTCCCCACCTATTTCTCATGAAGTGATGGAACCAGATGCCATGATCTTCCTTTTCTGAATGTTGAGCTTCAAGCCAACTTTTTCACTCTCCTCTTTCACTTTCATCAAGAGGCTTTTTAGTTCCTCTTCACTTTCTGCCATAAGGGTGGTGTCATCTGCATATCTGAGGTTATTGA
>NW_011400693.1:0-766 GCF_000754665.1 Bison bison bison | reverse complement strand
ACATTTGAAAATCAATCAGTGTAATTCAAAGTACTAAAGGACAAAAAATAAAACACAGTAGGGTCATCTCGAAAAACGCTGAAAAATAATTTGATAAAGTCTGATATCTATTCCAGGGTTGGGACGATGCCCTGGCAGAGGGCACGGCAACCAACTTCAATATTCTTGCCTGGAGAATCCTCAACCAGAGGAACCATTTGGGTTTAAACTCCATGGGGTCGCAAAGAGCTGGACAGATCTGAGTGACTGAACACATTCTGTATAAAAACTCTTAGCAAACTAGAAATAGAAAACTTCCTCAACCTGATGATGGTAATACACTGTATAACTAACATCATACTTTATGGTAAACATCACACCAGGCTTCCCTGTCCCTGTCCATCACCAACTTCCAGAGCTTGCTAAAACTCATGTGCATTGAGGATGCCATCCAACTATCTCATCTTCTATCGTCCCCTTCTCTTCTGGCCTTCAATCTTTTCCAGCATCAGGGTCTTTTCAAATGAGTTACTTCTTTGCATCAGGTTGCCAAAGTATTGGAGCTTCAGTCATCTCAATGTATGTTCAGGACTGATTTTCTTGGGATTGACTGCTTTGATATCCTCAAGAGTTTTCTCCAACACCACAGTTCCAAAGGATGAATTCTTAGGCACTCAGCTTTCCTTCTCCTCCAACTCTCACATCAGTACATGACTATTGGAAAAAGGATTGCTTTGACACATTGGTTGATTGTTGGTAAAATAATGTCTCTGCTTTTTAATGCTTT
>NW_011400692.1:3601-4344 GCF_000754665.1 Bison bison bison | reverse complement strand
CCTCTTGTGTTGGCCCAGGGAAGTCCAATCTTCCATTCGAGTTGCGAAGGAAAGCTGGGGATTGCTCTCGAGTGACTGCAGGGCCAATAGACCTCATCTAGGCTTCTGTCCAGAAGCCAGTGTTCCTCTCCAGGGGCGAAAGGGATCTCGGGGTTGCATTGCAGAGGCACCCGGGGAGACAGGCATCCATCTCGAGTGGAAGCAAAGAACCCCGCTCTGCTCTCGAGTCGCGACGGGTATCTCTTGGAGCTCACTGGGTGGACTAAAGGGAGTCAAGCCTCCTGAGGCGTTTGGAGAGAGGTCGAGAGATTGGTCTCTAGGCCATACAGGAGACGAAGGCCCTCAAGTCGCGATGACGGGGGAGGCTCGGGGTTGTTCTCGAGCGGCGGGCACAGTGTGCGGTTTCTCGCGAGGTACGACGGCGAGGTCAGTGAGCCTCTCGTGGGGCGCCAAGGAAGTCGGGTCTCCATGCAAATGGCGAGGGGGAGCGCGTCATTGCTCTCAAGTCATAGTAGGGGAATCTGGCCTCGAGACGTGTTGAAGAAGGTCTCTCGAGGTCTTTCTCGGGTTGAGGCAGGACACCCTGGGGTACCTCGACTTGTGCAGGTGACCTCAGGGGGCTTCTAATGGTGGCTCTGAGAAGTCAGGGAAACTGGAGGTGGGAGGGGCCTCTCGGCACTCCACTGGGTTTGGTGCATTGGAAGAGGGCCTCATCTCCAGTTGAGGCAGGAACGTCAGGGTTC
>NW_011400692.1:0-827 GCF_000754665.1 Bison bison bison | reverse complement strand
CATGCATTGGAGGAGGACGATGGCAACCCACTCCAGTGTCTTGCCTGGAGACCCAGGGACTGCGGGGCCTGGTGGGCTGCCGTCCATGGGGTCACGACAGACTCGGACACGACTGAAACGACTTACGCAGCAGCAGCAGCAGCAGCAGCAGCAGCAGCAGTGCATAGATATCAAAAGGGTTTCGAACAGTCAGGTAGGATCACACAAGTCACCGTGAAGCAATACTTCTCCACTTAGCCAAAGCTAACAAAAGATTTCTGTTCTAGGTCAACCTAGAAGAGATCACGAAAGAGGTAAAGGAACGTAAAATCCATTAGCAAAGGCAGTTCAACCTCTCAAGAAACCTTGTGCTAGGCACAACACTCTTTTCTGGGGGTCCACTTTCCCTACAACCTCCTTATTCCATTCTGTACCCATTCCTTTGCTTCTCCCATCCTGAAACTGCCACCTGGAAGAAAGAACGACGTCGTTTTCCTTCAGAAAATGCGATTTCATGCCACATACCTTCTTTTAATACCAAGTCATACATTTCCCTTCAGCAACCAAGAACTGACTTTTACATTGGCATTCGACAGATTGGTGAACATACCTATCAGTGATAGTAGCGCCCCTCCCCTCCCCCGCACGCACGCACGCACGCACGCACACACACACACACACACACACACACACACACACCAACCAAGATCAGAACCAAACCAAACAAAAAAATTGCTTTCTTACGTTTCACATGTCAGGATGGTGCCAGACACTCTTATTGGATAGTCACAAATCTCTTTTGTTTCTGTGTAAAAGGGAGGTCCTTTCAAGGCGTGAATGTTTCAGAA
>NW_011400691.1:0-680 GCF_000754665.1 Bison bison bison | reverse complement strand
CCTCTTGGACATAAGAAGAACAAGAACTACTTTTGAAACAATACTTCTGGTCTGGCTCATGGAAGTTAGAAGAAAATAAAGTAAAATGTTTAAAGCGCTGAAAGAAAACAAACACTAACCTAGGATTATATGTCTAATGAATTTCTCTTTCGAGAGTAACGAAGAAACAAAAACTTTCTCAGACAAACACGGAGGAACTTCATTACTAGTAGACATGCTTGACAAAAAATGGAGAAAGTTCTTTAGGCAGAAAGAAAATTGTATAGAATAGCCTCTTGGACGCAAAAAAAGAACATCAGAAAAAATAAATACAGGTAATAAAATACTTTTTCTATTCTTTATTAATGGAAAATGTGATTTTGTTTAAAGCAATAGTAATAGCAACATATTGGATGATCTTTGCATATAGATAAGTGAAATAAATTAAATCAGTGAGAGGTGAGAGAAAAATTAGGAATACTACGTTATACGTAAGTATCTGTACTACAGGTGAAGTAGTACAGTGTGAGTTGAGGTGGACTTAGTTAGAAATGTATCTTAGAAACACAAGAGCATTCATTTAAAATTTTCTAGAAGGTGGTATAATTTATATGCTAAAAGCAGAGATGAAACTGAATCACATACAGTGCCAGTCAAAACCAGAAACCAAAAAAAAGGTGTAAGAAGGAATGAATAGAAAG
>NW_011400690.1:0-549 GCF_000754665.1 Bison bison bison | reverse complement strand
CGCGTCATTGCTCTTGAGTCATGTAGGGGAATCTGGCCTCCAGACATGTTGAAGAAGGTCTCTCGATGTCTTTCTCAGGTTAAAGCAGGAATCCCTGGCTTCCCTGGACTTGTGCAGGTGACCTCAGGGGGCTTCTCATGGTGGCTCTGAGAAGTCAGGGAAACTGGAGGTGGGAGGGGCCTCTCGGGACTCCACTGGGTTTGGTACATTGGAAGAGGGCCTCATCTCCAGTTGAGGCAGGAACCTCAGGGTTCCTCTGATTACAGACTCCGATCCTAGGGTCCCTGAAGACTTGGGACAGGAGAGTCAGGCCTCGTCTTGGGTTGAGGCATGGAACTCCGCTTGCCTCTCGAGGTGTCCCCAGTGAGAGAGGCCACTTGTCGAGCTATATTTGGAACCTGGGGGTTTTTCCCGACGATGCACGGGCGAGTCACTGCCCCTTCGTGTTCACTGCATTCACAGGGTGGAGTTCGAAGAGGTGTCCGGGCATTGTGTTCTTATCAAGAGGGCACCGGGAAATCGGGGTCCTTCGGAATGTGGAAGCACCCA
>NW_011400689.1:0-754 GCF_000754665.1 Bison bison bison | reverse complement strand
GTCTGAGGCGGGCCCTGGGTTGCGTGCACTTCCCAGGTCTAAGCCGTTCAGGTTCAGGTTCAGGTTCTCAGGTACTCCACAAAGGCGCACACTCAGTCGGACCTGCGTTTTGTGCCCTTCCCAGGTCTGAGCAGCTCAGGCGACCAGGTGCTTAGCGAGCACAGTGACCCCCAGGTATAATGTGTCTTATCACCTCCCCCATACCAGCCGCTCGATTTGCTGGGTGGCAGCAGGCCTGCCCGTCTCAGGTGGGCCGTGTGTCTCTTCTGGGGAGCTGATCTCTGGCTGCGACCGTCCCAGAGGATGTCAACCACCCAGAATCCCAACAAGTCTTGGTTAGCAAATGGGAGCCTGCTTGCAGTTTTGTAGAGGATGTCTCTCTGGGGCTGAGATTCGCCCCTTTCAGGCTCTGGCTCGCCCCCGCCTGCCTCCCTGTCTCTGGTGGGAGATGAGTCAGTGCACAGCCAGCTAGCTCTGCTCTGGTATTCTCTCAGTCCTCTGCTCTGTGAGTGGGCCAGGAAGTGCCTTAGATTAGGGCTTTTCACAGGATAGTTTTTTTCTCTCTGTCTGGCTATCCCACAATTTGGGTTGCTATCTCACATTAGCTCCCTCAGATTGCCCTCAGGGCACTCAGGCCTGGCCCTTACCCTAAGCAATGCAGCCCGCACCTTCCTGTTCAGGCCCCCCGCTTGCTGGTGGCAACTGTGAGTGTCTGGACTAGTTCCCTGCTGGAAGTTGTTGTTAGGCACGCAAT
>NW_011400688.1:0-964 GCF_000754665.1 Bison bison bison | reverse complement strand
CTTGACAATTGCCAGCTGAGCTGCATGATTCCTGCCGTGGTCACGTGCTTGATTATTGCCATTTGAGCAGCATGATTCGTCACTGCTGAGCTCCATGCTTATTGCCTGCTGATTGCGTGGTTCGTGTCTGCTCAGCTCTTTGAGTATTGCCTCCTGAGGTCCCTGTTCGGTCGCCACCTGCCGGGGACCAGCCCCAACTGATCCAGGGTATTCGAAGTAGAGATGGCCTAGGCGACAATTTATATGCTAATCAGAGATGTCAAGAATGATAGTATGAGGAGAGCTCAGTAGGAAAATTCGGTGGAGAAAAGAGACTGAGTGCCTTGGTTTACGCGGAAGACCAATCAAACTCCAAGACAAGAAGTTTGCACCACTTACGTAGGCCGCAGGCGCCCTCTCCAATAGCGAAAGGTGCCTCACCCTAGACACCTTCTCGAGTGGGTCTTAGCAGCCCAGGCATAATTAGTAAGCGTGGTGGGTTCCGCGCTCCAGATGGAGACTCAGCTGGAAGTTAAAGGGAAGAATGACAAGGAACTTTATGAATTGGAGCTGTAAGTTAACTCTTTGACAGAGAGAGCGAGATGGTGGTGGGGGACAGCCCCCAGTGAAATCAGAGGAGAGAGCACAAAGCAATACAGTAGGCAGACTCCGGTTTTTTGGGGGGGGAGATGCTCGAGAATATCCGGGTGGACTCCTGAGGCTCGATCCCGCATTTGCGTATGCCGAGCCTCCTTCTTCATGACCTTTGTCCAGAGTGGAATGCCTCCCCGGCTCCCGGCACATGATGAGTGCATGCTCAGTCACGATATCAGTGCCTGCTCAGCCCGTGATCACTGACGGCACAGTCACGTGATCAGCGCCTCTCAGTCACGTGATCACCGTATGATAAACACGTGATCAGTGAACGACCAGCCACGTGATCACTGCATGCGCGGTCAGGTGGTCAGTTCCTGATCAGCCACCT
>NW_011400687.1:0-881 GCF_000754665.1 Bison bison bison | reverse complement strand
CACACTGTCAGAGAACTCCAACAGCAAGGAAAACATACAGAACTGTTTTTTTCCAAATATTTGGAAATCCACAGAGAAATCATCAAAGAATTTTAAATATCAACTAATTAGCCAATGATGCCAATTATAAAAAACAGTGTCAAAAGACCACAAAATGGACTGGTTACCACTTCACAGGCCGCTAAAATGATTCACGGTTAATTTAATTATAAGCTGACTAACAATGCAGCTAACATGAAATGGGTGGTAACAGAAAAAAGAGACAATACAAGTCCAGTTACAAAGCAGAATGTTGTACACGTGATTTCATGGGGTAAACAGCAATACACTCACAACACCTAAGCTAAACACACAAGAAAGCTGGAACATGTGCTTTAGAGCCACACACTCTGTCACCAAAGCCCTAGGTCGTCATCCCAGTTTTAGACTCAGAAACTGAGGCAGCCCGACGTCTCCCTGGGGCCCAGGGACCCTGGGGGCCCTGGGGCCCTGGGCTTTTTAACCTGGTTTTCACACGCAGAGCTGGACTGAGCGCATGGCCAGGCCCATCAGCAAGCAGACCAGTGTAGATTCTTGGTTTTGTTCCCACCGCATGCCCTGCACCCTGCAGCCAGGCATCCCCAATGGAGAATGTGCTGTACGGCTTTCCCATGCCATGAGAGCTGCCTATGGCTACTTTCACGAAGCTGTCTGCTCCCTGAGAACAGAAACTTCCCTGCAGCTGCTGTGCCAAGCACAGGCCAGGCCCAACGTTACAGAGGCAGGCTCTGGCTGAGTTCATGATGACGTGCTAAGTAGTGGTCCAAATATCAAGACTAATTTGTTGCTGTGCCATTGTGGAATGATTAAAGACTAGGCGGTTTAAAAACTTTTAGACCTCT
>NW_011400686.1:0-561 GCF_000754665.1 Bison bison bison | reverse complement strand
ACAGATGAGGACACCAAGGTGTAGAGAGATTACCTGCTTATCTAAGGGCATTCAGGTAAGAAGTCAGGAAGCCAGGGCTCACTCAACCCCATGCAGTCCAGTTCTGGCATTCAAGTTGACACTGCACTGTTTCATTATTTTGTTCTAATTTAGGAAGAAAAGTCTGGCAGTTAAAGCTTTCTTGTCTGAACTTTCTGCATTTAAAGGTGTAATTTCCTCCCAATTAGCTTTCCTGCATGACCCAAAGCATGACAATCTGTTAAGTAAAACTGTTAACTTTTCTGCCCAGTGTTCCCCAAATTTCTCTAATCTTAGCAATCTATCTTCTAGGTAGAGATTGTATCTCAGAAACATTAGGCAAAGTAAGTTAAAGCAAAATCTTCTTCTTTATTTTTTAAGAAAAGAAAATTCACATTTAGGAAGGATTTGCTATATACCTATTTAGGATAACTGGATAAAAGAATTAGGGCTCTTTAGAAAGAAAAAGTAAAGCTGAGAAATACTAACTTTATAAAGTAATGATGAACTCATTCACCACTCCCGTAACATTAGGTAGAGAAT
>NW_011400685.1:0-793 GCF_000754665.1 Bison bison bison | reverse complement strand
CGCCTTCAGGCTGATACGGCCTGAGACGGTGGCGGTTGGCTCGGGGCGCCCTAAGAGCCTTGCGCTTCGCCTCCCTTTCGCTCTGCCCTGCAGGTCGGGCCAACGGGCCGCACCTCTCGTCGCGGGGCATGCTGTACTTGAGCCGCACGACCCGCGACCGGACTCCAGCCTGCTGACGCCGGCCCGCCACCCCGGAACACCGCCAACACCAGACCAGCAAGCGCCTGGCCGGGCCCGGGGGCCCGAGGGGCTTCCAGGACCCCCCATTGACCGGGAGGGCGTGCGTGCGTGAGTGCGCGCGGGGCCTGGGGGCTGGGCTGAGGGGTGCGGAGGTCTCGGCGCCCTCCCACCCGCGGCCACTCCAGACCCGGCCGCGCTCGCTGAGCGGGGGCCTCCCCCCGATCCCATTCGCTGCTCAGGCCCGCGCGGCCCCGGAGGTGTCGGTCTTCGGCGCCCGCCGCCTCCCAACCCCCGCGGCCCAGGGGCCTCTGAACCTGCTGCGGGCCTAGGCGCAGCGAAACTTGAGCGCCCAACTTGCCCGGCACCTGTCCGGTGCCCCAAACCCACCAGAAGCCAGGGGAGGCGCGGTCGACCGGAGCGCCTCAGCCCCTCCCCTTCGCACTACCGAGGCCCCCCCCTTTGCCCCCCACGCCAAAGCCCTCGACCTTCCTGAGAGAGCAGACGAGCCACAGGCAGGCACACAGACGACACACAGACACTCGCACGCACCCAGCCAAGGGACAGCTGGGCCTGGCGCAAGCCTACCTCAGCCAGAGCCAGAGCGCCTGGGGAA
>NW_011400684.1:0-785 GCF_000754665.1 Bison bison bison | reverse complement strand
GAGAAAAGAAGAGAAGCAAAAGGCAAAGCAGAAAAGAAAGATACACCCATCTGAAGGCAGAGTTCCAAATACAGCAAGGAGAGATAAGAAAGCCCTCCTAAGTGAACAATGCAAAGAAATAAGGGAAAATGATAGAACAGTAAAGAGTAGAGATCTCTTCGAGAAAATTAGAGATACCAAGACAACATTTCATGCAAAGATGGGCAGAATAAAGGACAGAAACGGTATGGACCTAACAGAAGCAGCAAATATTAAGAAGAGGTGGCAAGAATACACAGACGACCATACAGTTCAGGTGAGTTGCTCAGTCATGTCCGACTCTGCTGGGGACCAGCCCCAGCTGATCCAGGGTATTCGAAGGAGAGACGGCCTAGGCGACTATTTATATGCTAATTAGAGATATAGAGAACAATAGAATGAGGATAGCTCAGTAGGAAAATTCAGTGGAGAAAAGAAGCTGAGTAGCTTGGTTTACGCGGGAGACCAATAAAACTTCAAGACAAGAAGTTTGCACCACTTACGTAGGCCGCAGGCGCCCTCTCGAATAGCGGAAGGTGTCTCACCCTAGACTCCTTCTCGAGTGGGTCTTAGAAGCCCAGGCATAATTAGTAAGCGTGGTGGGTTCCGCGCTCCAGATGGAGACTCAGCTGGAGGTTGGAGGGAAGAATGACATGGGGAGACCAAGCGCTGGTGAACAAGGCCCATAGCTTTATTTTTAACAGGGGCTTTTATACCCTAAGTTACATATAGAGGATAATAGGGGATGCAAAGTCAGCAGTCTTTGG
>NW_011400683.1:0-628 GCF_000754665.1 Bison bison bison | reverse complement strand
TATACTTCAGTTAAAAAGTAACGTGACGGTGAAAAGAAAATATTTCTATATATCATTGTATCTAAAATTAGTATCCAAAGAAAATTGCTGTAAACAAATTCGGCTCACTACATAGTGGCAGGCTTGCTGAAATATCTAAGGAGACACATGCTGATGTCTGCAATTTAAAAACAAAAAGACAAACAAGGAAAAAGAATCAACTGTGCATTGGAAAGAGGGATGGACAAATGGATAGATAGGTGACAAAGGAAGTATTGTAAAATGGTTACCAAACCAGACTCCTTTATATGCTCTCTACAAGAGAACCACCTGAAGCCAAGGTACACATATAGCTTGAATGTGGAGTGCTGGGAAAAGGTATTTCATGCAAATGGAGACCGAAAGAATGCAGGAGTAGCTATATTCATATCAGATAAAATAGACTGAAATAAAGTCTGTGAAATGAGAAAGTGAAGGCCACTACATAATGATCAAAGCATCAATACAAGAAGAAGATATCAGATCAGATTAGATCAGTCGCTCAGTTGTTTCTGACTCTTGGCAACCCCAGGAATCGCAGCACGCCAGGCCTCCCTGTAGATCACCAACTCCCGGAATTCACTGAGACTCACGTTCATCGAGTCAGTGA
>NW_011400682.1:0-500 GCF_000754665.1 Bison bison bison | reverse complement strand
CAGTACATGGTACCTATGTGATCATTGCCTGTTCAGTCACGTGATCAGTGTATGATCAGCCACGTGAACTGTGCATGACCAGGCACGTGATCAGTGTATGATCAGCCACGTGATCAGTGCATTATAGCCACGTGATCAGTGAATGTTCAGTCAACTGATCAGTGCATGATTAGCCACGTGATCAGGGCTTGTTGAGCTGCGTGATTACTCTCTGCTCATATGCTTGACAATTGCCAGCTGAGCTTCACGATTCCTGCCTGTCATCTGCTTGACAGTTGCCAGCTGTGGTGCGTAATTCCTGCCTGCTCATCTACTTGATTATTGCCAGCTGAGCAGCATGATTCCTCCCAGCTGAGTTCCATGATTACTGCCTGCTGACTGATTCGTGCCTACTCAGCTCTTTGTTCATTGCCTCCAGAGGCACATGATCAGTGTATGATAGCAAACATGATCAGCGCATGATCAGTCACATGATCAGCGCCATTAAGTCACGTGATCAC
>NW_011400681.1:0-514 GCF_000754665.1 Bison bison bison | reverse complement strand
CCTGTAAGAGAGTAAGATCTGCTGCTGCTGCTAAGTCACTTCAGTCATGTCCGACTCTGTGCTACCCCGTAGACTGCAGCCCACCAGGCTCCCCCGTCCCTGGGATTCTCCAGGCAAGAACACTGGAGTGGGTTGCCATTTCCTTCTCCAAGGCATGAAAGTGAAAAGTGAAAGTGAAGTTGCTCAGTCGTGTCTGATTCTTTGAGACCCCATGGACTGCAGCCTACCAGGCTCCTCCGTCCATGGGATTTTCCAGGCAAGAGTACTGGAGTGGGGTGCCGTTGCCTTCTTCAAAGTAAGATCAAGACCTGACAAAGCCCTCTCTGCCACCTTTAGAGATACTATAATAAATACTTGAATTACTTTTGAGAAAAATGTTTCCCCAAACTGGTCTAAAATGGATCTTTTCTGAAGGATATTCTTTATAGCCTCACATGGGACTTAACTATTATTTCTAATGAAATGCTTTAGGAATTCTCTTACATACTGTAATGAAATAAAGACTCCTGGGAAA
>NW_011400680.1:0-696 GCF_000754665.1 Bison bison bison | reverse complement strand
GAACTTTGTAAGCATCCAACTTTCTTTGTCCTGGTTATTTTCTTTCACTTGCTCATCTCAGGTTGTACTTCTGACTCTGTAACTTAGCACCAACTGTGTTAGAACCACCCAGACTTCACTGATTTACTAAATGCCAAGACTCCCTTTCAGTTGCTCTCATTAGGCCCAGGTAGGTCTTCATACAATCAGGTATATCTGCTTTCCTATACAGCCAAAGTGCCAAAGAAGCCTGTCCCTGGTTGGGCCCAAAGACATCCAAGACAGTCACCTGGAAGGCAGGGTCCCACTGAGTGTCACCTGGTGCAAATCCCCTATGACAAATCAGAGAATCTGCTCCAGAGAGAGAGAGCCAGAATCCTCTCTCAGATGCAGATGCACACCTTTGCCCCTCTAGACCCCAGAGCCAGGGGCATGACCCTAGAGGAAAGAAGGAATTCACGTCAGGACTTTCAGCACACACCATGGGGTATCTTTGGCAGGACGGCTATTGCCTAGACCCTGGACCCTGAAAACCAGCAGGCTTCAAATTGCCCCCAGGGACTTCCCCATCTCCCACTCCCCCGAGTTCCCTTGGGACATGCAATAAGCCACCATCTTTGCTTCCTCCCTGTTCCCTCCCTCACAGGCACAACCCAGCGGAGGGCCACACACGTACACTAAGCCCTGCACTTTCTTGCCTACCTGCACTGCCAGGGA
>NW_011400679.1:0-537 GCF_000754665.1 Bison bison bison | reverse complement strand
AGCTCCAATTCATAAAGTTCCTTGTCATTCTTCCCTTGAACTTCCAGCTGAGTCTCCATCTGGAGCGCGGAACCCACCACGCTTACTAATTATGCCTGGGCTGCTAAGACCCACTCGACAAGGTGTCTAGGGTGAGGCACCTTTCGCTATTCGAGAGGGTGCCTGCGGCCTACGTAAGTAGTGCAAACTTTTTGTCTTGAAGTTTGATTGGTCTTCCGCGTAAACCAAGCTCCTCAGTATCTTTTCTCCACCGAATTTCCTACTGAGCTCTCCTCATACTATTATTCTTGACATCTCTGATTAGCATATAAATAGTCGCCTAGGCCATCTCTCCTTCGAATACACTGGATCAGTTGGGCTGGTCCCCGGCAGGTGTCTACCGAACAGGGACCTCAGGAGGCAATACTCAAAGAGCTGAGCAGACACGAACCACGCAATCAGCAGGCAATAAGCATGGAGCTCAGCAGTGAGGAATCATGCTGCTCAAATGGCAATAATCAAGCACGTGACCAGGCAGGAATCACGCAGCTCAGCTGG
>NW_011400678.1:0-540 GCF_000754665.1 Bison bison bison | reverse complement strand
GTAATTGAGATCTAATCTTACTGCATTGTGGTCAGAAAAAAATGCTTGGAATGATTTGTATTTTTTTTGAATTTACCAAGGCTAGCTTTATGGCCCAGGATGTGATCTATCCTGGAGAAGGTTCCATGTGCGCTTGAGAAAAAGGTGAAATTCATTGTTTTGGGATGAAATGTCCTATAGATATCAATTAGGTCTAACTGGTCTATTGTATCGTTTAAGTTTGTGTTTCCTTGTTAATTTTCTGTTTAGTTGATCTATCCATAGGTGTGAGTGGGGTATTAAAGTCTCCCACTATTATTGTGTTATTGTTAATTTCTCCTTTCATACTTGTTAGCATTTGTCTTACCTACTGTGGTGCTCCCGTGTTGGGTGCATATATATTTATAATTGTTATATCTTCTTCTTGGATTGATCCTTTGATCATTATGTAGTGACCTTCTTTGTCTCTTTTCACAGCCTTTGTTTTAAAGTCTATTTTATCTGATATGAGTATTGCTACTCCTGCTTTCTTTTGGTCCTTATTTGCATGGAAAATCTTTT
>NW_011400677.1:0-579 GCF_000754665.1 Bison bison bison | reverse complement strand
CTTTCTCGATCTCTTTTATCCTTTCATGACACTGGTGACACAAAGCTCTGAGCGATCAAGTCATATCGAATCTTCATTTTCAGATTGAAGATGCATTCCATGGTATTGCCATCTTAAGTCTTTCCATCGCTATGGAATATCTGTCCATGTATTCAGGATCTTTTTCAGCCACGGTGTAGAATTTCCAGTTTGCCAGTCTTGCATCCTCTTGACATCCGTGGCAAAGCATTAGATTCATGTTGACAGTATTGAAAGGGAATTTTTTTTTAATTCCTTTTCAGATTATTATCTGCGAGTGTATACAGGTAAAACTGTGTAACCATTCATTTTTATCACTTTGGACAGCTTGAGAGTTGTCTTTCCTTTCTTTGCTGTCTCGTAATTTAAGAGTATCCTGGCACATCCATGTACTGCCTCACCCCTAATCTCAGTCATGTGTTCAAAGAACTTCTGTCCGTTTATTTATTTGTTTTTGGTAACATTGAATTCGTTTTTGACTATGCTGGGTCTTTGCTGCTCGCTGGAAGTTGCTAGGACCTCTGGACTGCAGTCTGCCATCTCTTGCTGACCTCTTGTTGA
>NW_011400676.1:0-802 GCF_000754665.1 Bison bison bison | reverse complement strand
AGCCGGTGAGGCATTCCACTCTGGACAAAGGTCATGAGGAGGAGGCTCGGCATACGCAAATGCGGGATCGAGCCTCAGGAGTCCACCCGGATATTCTCGAGCATCTCCCCCCAAAAAAAACCAGAGTCTGCCTACTTTCTTGCTTTGTGCTCTCACCTCTGATTACACTGGGGGCTGTCCCCACCACCATCTCGCTCTCTCTGTCAAAGTGTTAACTTACAGCTCCAATTCATAAAGTTCCTTGTCATTCTTCCCTTGAACTTTCAGCTGAGTCTCCATCTGGAGCGCGGAACCCACCACGCTTAGGAATTATGCCTGGGCTGCTAAGACCCACTCGAGAAGGTGTCTAGGGTGAGGCACCTTCCGTATTCGAGAGGGCGCCTGCGGCCTACGTAAGTGGTGCAAACTTCTTGTCTTGAAGTTTGATTGGTCTCCCGCGTAAACCAAGCTACTCAGTCTCTTTTCTCCACCAAATTTTCCTACTGAGCTATCCTCATACTATTATTCTTGACATCTCTGATTAGCATATAAATAGTTGCCTAGGCCATCTCTCCTTCGAATACACTGGATCAGCTGGGGCTGGTCCCCGGCAGGTGGCGCCCGAACAGGGAACTCAGGAGGCAATACTCAAAGAGCTGAGCAGACAAGAACCACGCAATCAGCAGGCAATAAGCATGGAGCACAGCTGTGACGAATCATGCTGCTCAACTGGCAATAATCAAGCCGGTGACCAGGCAGGAATCACACAGCTCAGCTGGCAATTGTCAAGCAGATGAGCCGACAGGAATCACGCAGCTCAGCT
>NW_011400675.1:0-704 GCF_000754665.1 Bison bison bison | reverse complement strand
ACTGTTCACGTGACTGAGAGGCGCTGATCACGTGACTGAGGGGCACTGATCACGTGACTGAGAGCGGCTGATCACGTGGCTATCATGCACTGATCACGTGCTTCAGGAGGCAATAATCAAAGAGCTGAGCAGGCACTAATCACTTGGCTAAGAGGGCACTATTCACGGAGAGGAGCAGGAAATCGTCAAGGAGCTGAGCAAACTGTAATGAAGTGGTTAAGCAGACTCTAAACACGTGACGCAGCAGGCTCTACACCCGGGACTGAGCAGACACAATTTGGGCAGCTCAGCAGACACCAATGGTGCCAGCTCAGCAGACACAAATGGTGCAGCTCAGGCAGACACCAATCATGCAGCTCAGCAGGCAAGTACTCATGGAGCTGAGCAGGCAGGAATCACACAGACTCAGACAGGCAAAGATCAAGGAGCTGAGCAGGCACGAAGTCTCGCAGCTCAGCTGGCAAAAATCAAGGAGCTGAGCAGACTGCCATTAAGGGCTAAGCAGACTCTAAACACGTGATTCAGCAGGCTTGACACCCGTGACTGAGCAGACCGAAATTGCAGCCCAGCAGACAATACTCCTGGAGCTGAGCAGGCAGGAATCACGCAGCTCAGCAGACAGTAATCAAGGAGCTGAGCAGGCACGAATCACGCAGCTCAGCAGGCAATAATCCTGGAGCTGAGCAAGCAGGAATCACGCAGCT
>NW_011400674.1:0-608 GCF_000754665.1 Bison bison bison | reverse complement strand
AGACAGTCACCTGGAAAGCAGGGTCCCTCTGAGTGTCACCTGGTGCAAATCCCCTATGACAAAATCAGAGAATCTGCTCCAGGGAGAGAGCCAGAATCCTCCCTCAGATGCAGACACACACCTTTGCCCCTCTAAACCCCACAGCGAGGGGCATGACCCCAGAGAAAAGAAGGAATTCAAGTCAGGACTTTCAGCACACACCATGGGGTATCTCTGGCAGGACAGCTGTTGCCTAGAACCTGGACCCTGAAAACTAGCAGGCTTCAAATTGCCCCCAGGGGCTTCCCCATCTCCTACTCTCCCGAGTTCCCTTGGGAAATGCAATAAGCCCACCATCCTTGCTTCCTCCCTGTTCCCTCCCTCACAGGCACATCCCAGCAGAGGGCTACACATGTACACTCACCCCTGCACTTTCTTTGCCTACCTGCACTGCCAGGGAGGATGGAAGTGCCTGGAGGCATGCCATGCTCACACCCTGTCTCTCCTAGGATGCCTGTCGTTTTGCACGGATAGCCTACCTTAGCTTATCTTGCATTTTGTGTCATATCATGTTAGTGTGTGCCACCCTCATGGAGACAGCATGCTGGCTTTTGGGCTGATCCTGGGCA
>NW_011400673.1:0-607 GCF_000754665.1 Bison bison bison | reverse complement strand
TGGCCTTGCATGGCATGTCAGTGACAGGAGAAACTCTTTTCTTTCTCTACCCTGACTTCCCGTTCCCACTTGGGCATCACTCCCCTAAGTCCCATCCATCGCGATCACGATGTAAGACTGTGTTCATGCCTGGGGCTACCTGGGACACCTAGATCTCCCTATCGATCGATCTCTACCTGGATCGTGTATCTTCTTGATCTAGTCTTCCCTTGATGGACACTTGGGCTGGTTCCCCATCTTGACTCTTGTGAATGGATGCTGCGATGGACCTGGGAGTGCAGGCCTCTCTCTGCGAGTTTCAGGTTTTATTTTCTTTTCGAGGTCTACCCAGAAGTGAGATGGTTGGCAGGATCCATCCTCTCTCCACCGAGACTCGTGTCTAAGTCCTTCTGAGGTGATCCGGTTGCTGCTGCTGCGGCTGCCGCTAAGTCGCTTCCGTCGTGTCCGACTCTGTGCGACCCCATAGCCGGCAGCCCGCCAGGCTCCCCCCCCCCCCACCCCCTGTCCCTGGGCTTCTCCGGGCGAGAACACTGGAGTGGGTTGCCACGGCCTTCTCCGATGCGTGGAAGGGAAAAGGGAAAGGGAAGTCGCTCGGTCGTGTTCGACT
>NW_011400672.1:0-1171 GCF_000754665.1 Bison bison bison | reverse complement strand
GGTAGAAAACCACCATCTAGATAGATATGAAGGATGGTACAAGTCCAAATTTCACATAAGAAAAGAGGTTCAAGATTTTCATAAAGTGAGTAAAACTGTGATATATCATGGAGGAAACAAGCATCACTATATTTGCATGTAAAAATATAGGTACTTCTACATTTGAGATCAGTTCAGTTCAGTCTCTCAGTCATGTTCAACTTTAATGACCCCATGTACTGCAGCATGTCACGTGTCCGTGTCTATCACCAACACCCAGAACCTCTGTAAACTCATGTCCATCAAGTTGATGATGCCATCTAACCATCTAATCCTCTGTCGTCCTCTTCTCTTATTGCCTTCAATGATTCCCAGCATCAAGGTCTTGTCCAATGAGTCCATTCTTCACATCAAGGGTCCAGACTATTGAAGTTTCAGCTTCAGGATTAGTGCTTCCAATGTATATTCAGGACTGATTTACTTTAACATCCTTGCAGTGGAAGCGACTCTCAAGAGTCTTCACCAACACCACATTTTTAAAAGCATCAATTCCTTTCATATGAAACGAGTTGCCAGTCCAGCTTCGATGCACGATACTGGATGCTTGGGGCTGGTGCACTGGGATGACCCAGAGGGATGGTATGGGGAGGGAGGAGGGTTCAGGATGGGGAACACATGTATATCTGTGGTGGATTCATTTTGATATTTGGCAAAACTAATACAATTATAGTAAAAGTTTAAAAAATAAAAAAAATTTACAAAAAAGGAAAAAAAGAAAGAAAGAAATTGTATTGGTGAAGGGTTTTCACTTGTTAGGCCAATGTTGTTTCTAAGTTTCCATATCCCTTACCTGCTGTGTCCCTGGCAGTGTATTTATTAATATAATTGGTGTAAGTAGTAGCTTTAATGTTTGTAACCTTGGACCCTTGAGTTAATTATTTTTCTTGTTGTAGCCCACCACACCTTTACCCTATAGGAATGCAACTTTATCTAATGCTTTTGGATGGTGGCACCTGACTAATCACCTTCAGAGAAGAATAAGTTTTCTGAAGAAATGATCTTAAAATGTTAACAGTCCTCTGGGCCAGAAGATGATGCAAATCACCTAAACTTTTGCATATGATAAGTTTGCAGGAAGAAAGCCTGGCTTACTGTATGACTCTACCCTTTCCCCCATTATCCTCTATGCATA
>NW_011400671.1:0-613 GCF_000754665.1 Bison bison bison | reverse complement strand
CTGGAATGTCGTCGTGAGACCGGCCTCATCCTGAGGTGCGACCGGAAGGTCGGGAACCCTTCCAGACAAAGCAGGGAGTCGACCTCCTGTGGAGATCAGGAGGGTAGAAGGGGCTCAGAGGAAGTGGTGCCGGAAAACCTCGGTGTTCCTCTCCAGGGAGACCGGGATGCCGGGGAACTTTGTGGGGGCGCATCAAGGGTGCCAAGTACCGTTTCGACCTCCAATTCCTAACGTGGGACTTCTCCTGAGACGCTGTAGCGGAAAGGGCTTCATCTTGCGATGACGGGGAACCACGTGGTTTTCTCGAGTTGCGGCGGGATTCTCGAGTTACGACGGGGAATTCGGGATGCCTCTTGTGTTGGCCCAGGGAAGTCCAATCTTCCATTCGAGTTGCGAAGGAAAGCTGGGGATTGCTCTCGAGTGACTGCAGGGCCAATAGACCTCATCTGGCTTGTGTCCAGAAGACCAATGTTCCTCTCCAGGGGCGACCGGGATCTCGGGGTTGCATTCCAGACGCACCCGGGGAGACAGGCATTCATCTCGAGTGGAAGCAAAGAACCCCGCTCTGCTCTCGAGTCGCGACGGGTATCTCATGGAGCTCACTGGGTGGACT
>NW_011400670.1:0-778 GCF_000754665.1 Bison bison bison | reverse complement strand
CACTTTATTTTCAAAGTAGTTTTATAGCTTAAGTTATGCATAGAGGATAATGGGGGAAGGGGTAGAGTCTTGCAGCAAACCAGGCTTTCTTCCTGCAAACTTACCATATGCAAAAGCTTAGGTGATTTGCATCATCTTCTGGCCCGGAGGCCTGTTAACATTTTAAGACCTTTTCTTCAGAAAACTTATTTCTCTCTAAAGGTGGTTGGTCAGGAGCCACCCTCCAAAAAAGCATTAGATAAAGTTGCATTCCTACAGAGCAAAGGTGTGGTGGGCTATAACAAGAAAAAGAATTAACTCAAGGGTCCCAGGTTACAAAGATTAAAGCTACTACTTACACCAATTATATTAATCAATACACTGCCAGGGACACAGCAGGTAAGGGATATGGAACCTTAGCAGCAAACAATGGCCCAACAAGTGAAAAACCATTCACCAATACAATTTCTAATCAATCTTTTAACTACTCAAAAGAATCTGTGTTTAGACAGTTTAGAACATCTCCTGCCTCTCACAGTTGGGAGGCTCTGAACAATCACATGTGGCCGAAAAAGCCTATTCAGGCAGGCTAGAGGATTTCCAAAGGAGTTTGTAGGTTAAACACTGTCACACCCAGGAATTATTAACTGGAACTGTAAGCTAACTCTTTTTCAGAGAGAGGTAGTGGGGGAGAGCCCCCCGTAAAGTCAGAGGTTTAGGTGAAAGCACAAGCAGAAAGTAGGCAGACTCTGGTTTTGGGGGTATATGCTCGAGAATTTCCAGGGGGACTCCTGAAGCT
>NW_011400668.1:0-522 GCF_000754665.1 Bison bison bison | reverse complement strand
GGAAGCACAGACATCCAGAGCATTGAGTGAACCTGACCGTCACGCTTTCCGAGTCCAAGTGAACCAGAAGGGAGGGTCCCGTCACGTGTGGGTTTGTCTCTCCATCGGAGGCATCCTCTCTTGGAGCCGGATTAGGGTGCCGCGGGCCCCGTGGAGCAGAGAGGACAGAGAGTTCCCTTCGGTCCCCTGCTCCTCTCCACGGGCGCGCACGGGCACGCTCCCCAACGGTCCTAGGACCATCCTGCCCCAGAGGAGCGTGCCGGCCGGCCACAGCCCACCTACAACGGAGGCGTCCGTGTCCGTCCGTGTCCGTCATCCTCGTCCAGAGTCCCCCGTCTGCCTGCCCTCGCCTTCACGCCTGGCACTGTCCGTCCATTCTGTAGGTTCATATCGAACCTGCCCGGAGCCCGGCGGCATCTTCCCGGATCAGGGATCGATCGAAAACACCCTGTCCCCTGCCTCATCGGCAGGTGGATTCTTCACCACTGGACCACCAGGCAGGGAAGTCCCTTCACAGCCTTC
>NW_011400667.1:0-648 GCF_000754665.1 Bison bison bison | reverse complement strand
TAAAATGCATGTATTATAGTGAAGGGCAGGAAATCTGGTGTGCTACAGTCCATGGGGTCACAATGAGTCCAACAGGACTTAGTGACTGGCCAACAACAATGCATATGTATGTGTGAGTGTGTGTGTCTTTGCATGTATATGTTTATATATCTGTGGTTAAAACCCACTCTAGCATTCTTGCCTGGAGAAGTCCATGGACAGAGGACCCTGGCAGGCAATAGTCCATGGGGTCTCAGAGAGTGGGACACGACTGAGAGACTAACATTTTACTTTTCATTGTTTAATTTTAGATGAAAATGGAGAGTTTCTATCTTTGGCATATGACTAATGACTATCTTTATGCTTCTAAGGAATGATTAATTTTTCAGTTCACAGAAAAATAAGCGTGGGGGAGAGGAAGATTCATGGAGGAGAGATATAAGAATGAAACGAGAGATGGAGTTTAAAAGTGTGCCTGTGTGTTAATATATTTGAGTTTGATAATAAGGATAGTGAAGAATAGAAAGAGAAAAGCTGTGAGTGCTTGAGTGCCCTTAATGGGAAGAATAGAGGTCTGAGGCAAAAATAGGACTCATGCTACTCTCTGATGACCATGCAGTGGCACTGTTGACATGAGCCAGCTTCGTGCTGTCACTTCCGAATTATGGT
>NW_011400666.1:0-711 GCF_000754665.1 Bison bison bison | reverse complement strand
GGTGAGGGAGTAGGGATGAGAGGAGCATGGTCAAAGGTTACAACCTATCTCCAGTTATGAGATAAATATCACTGGGGATGTAATGTACAACATGATGACCATGGCTAACACTGAAGAATGATACATGGGCATATTGTATTATTGTGCTTTTCTTCTTTGCACTTCAGAGATGTTAGATTTTTCACAGCTGAAGGTTTATGGCAACCCCGAGTTGTCAGAGGATGGTTAACATTTTTTAGTAATAAAAATTTTAACTTAAAGTGTGTACATTTTTTTAAACTATAATGCTATTGCACACTTAATAGACTGCAGTACAGTGTAAATATGTTTTATTAGCACTGGGGACCAAAAAGTATGTGACTCACCTTACTGTGATATTCGCTTTATTGTGGTGGTCTGGAACCAAGGGAGAAGGCAATGGCACCCCACTCCAGTACTGTTGCCCGGAAAATCCCATGGATGGCGGAGCCTGGTAGGCTGCAGTCCATGGGGTCACTAACAGTCAGACACGACTGAATGACTTCACTTTCACTTCATTTTCATGCATTGGAGAAGGAAATGGCAACCCACTCCAGTGTTCTTGCCTGGAGAATCCCATGGACGGAGAAGCCTGGTAGGCTGCAGTCCATGGGGTCGCACAGAGTCGGACACGACTGAAGCGACTTAGCAGCAGGAACCAAACCTGCAATATCTCCAAGATATGCCAATATA
>NW_011400665.1:0-618 GCF_000754665.1 Bison bison bison | reverse complement strand
CCCTGTCCATCACCAACTCCCGGAGTTCACTCAGACTCACGTCCATCGAGTCAGTGATGCCATCCAGCCATCTCATCCTCTGTCATCCCCTTCTCCTCCTGCCCCCAATCCCTCCTAGCACCAAAGAATTTTCCAATGAGTCAATTCTTCACATGAGGTGGCCAAAGTACTGGAGTTTCAGCTTCAGCATCATTCCCTCCAAAGAAATCCCAGGGCTGATCTCCTTCAGAATGGACTGGTTGGATCTCCTTGCAGTCAGTCCAAGGGACTCTCAAGAGTCTTCTCCAACACCACAGTTTAAAAGCATCAATTCTTCAGTGCTCAGCCTTCTTCACAGTCCAACTCTCGCATCCACACAGGACCACTGGAAAAACCAAAGCCTTGACTAGACGGACTTTTGTTGGCAAAGTAATGTCTCTGCTTTTGAATATGCTATCTAGGTTGGTCATAACTTTCCTTCCAAGGAGTAAGTCGTCTTTTAATTTCATAGCTGCAGTCACCATCTGCAGTGATTTTGGAGCCCAGAAAAATAGTCTGACACTGTTTCCACTGTTTCCCCATCTATTTCCCATGAAGTGATGGGACCGGATGCCATGATCTTCGTTTTCTGAATGTTGA
>NW_011400664.1:0-857 GCF_000754665.1 Bison bison bison | reverse complement strand
CGCAGGGCTCCTGAAACTGATGACGGGCACACAGGCCGCTTACTTGTGGGCGTCCCTGAGGTCCTCATGGGTGGCTGTGTGCAGCGCCCCCGTGTGCAGGCGGCCCAGCCGAAGGGACAGCGGTAAGGCGGGGGTCGAGGTTTCACATTTGATGGTGGTCTTGTCATCTCCTACCTCTTCCCGTATAGCTGGCAGCTGAGGGAGTGAGGTAAGTGTCCAATTGGCTAACAATAGACTGTTTTGAAAATGGCAATCACATAGGCGTTACATTATAACCAGAAACTTATGTGAAAATCTATTAGCTATGCTTTCCCCAAGTACAAAAAAACCCCCTTGTTCTAGCTTAATGCCATCTTAAAGGACTGTCTTGTTCAAGAGAAGCAGGGCTATGGGGCAGCGAGAGCATCCGATTGAGTGCAGAGACCATGGATGGGAGCCTCCTGCAGCTGGGCTCTGCCCTCTCTGGAATCCAGCGACCAGATGGCCCTGCCGGGCAGGACAGCAGAGCGACGCCAGCACCGTGGACCCTGCATGGCATGAACTGCCCTGATGAAAGGACTGTGCTCATTGCCAGATGCTGCTCAGAAGCACCACAGCTAGAGTACAAAACCTCTCAGCAAAGCCGTCCAGACCTTTCTGTTTGAAGGAGAAAAAGACACAGCTTGTGCCACCATCCAAGATCATTTGTAATGATGATGCAGGTTACTGGAACCCATGACAACAAGAGAAACACAGAAAAGGTACCTAACCCCTCCACGCGAACACCATGTGCCTGGATCGTATTTCTCGGTAACATACAGACTCGGGGCTACTCACTGAAGTACTTACACGCAGTTCGAGTGTCATTCGCTCACAGT
>NW_011400663.1:0-802 GCF_000754665.1 Bison bison bison | reverse complement strand
CACTATACTTATAGTTTTCTAACTTCTCTAAAGAACCTGTTTTTAGAGGGTTTAAAGCATCTCGTGCCTCTCACGGTTGGGAGGCTGTGAGCAATCACATGTGGCCGGAGGAGCCTGTCAGGCAGGCTAGAGAACCTTCAGAGGAGTTTGTAGGTTAAAACACTCTTGTCACACCCAAGAGTTTTTATTGACTGGAGCTCTAGGTTAACTCCTTCTCCGAAAGAGGTGGTGGGGGACAGCCCCCCGTAAAGTCAGAGGTGTAGGTAAGAGCACAAAGTAGTAAAGTAGGGAAGCTCTGGTTATGGGGGTAGACGCTCGAGGATTTCCAGGGGGACTCCTGAGGCTCGATCCCGCCTTTGTGTATGTCGAGCCTCCTTCCTCAAGACCTTTGTCACGGGCGGAGTACCTCACTCTGGCCCCCAACAGGCCCTCAAGTCGCGATGACGGTTGAGGCTCGGGGTTGTTCTCGAGCGGCGGCCCCAGTGTGCGGTTTCTCGCGAGGTACGACGGCGAGGTCAGTGAGCCTCTCGTGGGGCGCCAAGGAAGTCGGGTCGTCCATGCGAATGGCGAGGGGGAGGCGCGTCATTGCTCTCAAGTCATAGTAGGGGAAGTCTGGCCTCGAGACGTGTTGAAGAAGGTCTCTCGAGGTCTTTCTCGGGTTGAGGCAGGACACCCTGGGGTCCCTCGACTTGTGCAGGTGACCTCAGGGGGCTTCTCATGGTGGCTCTGAGAAGTCAGGGAAACTGGAGGTGGGAGGGGCCTCTCGGCACTCCACTGGGTTTGGTGCATTGGAAGAGGGCCT
>NW_011400662.1:0-760 GCF_000754665.1 Bison bison bison | reverse complement strand
CCAAACCCCGTCGGAGTCCCGACGAGCCCCCCCCCCACCCTCCAGTTTCCCTGACTTCTCAGAGCCACCATGAGAAGCCCCCTGAGGTCACCTGCACAAGTCGAGGGAAGCCAGGGTTTCCTGCCTCAACCCAAGAAAGACCTCGAGAGACCTTCTTCAACACGTCTCGAGGCCAGATTTCCCTACCATGACTCGAGAGCAATGACGGGCTCCCCCTCGCCACTCGCATGGAGACCCGACTTCCCTGGCGCCCCACGAGAGGCTCACTGACCTCGCCGTCGTACCTCGTGAGTAACCGGACCCTGGGGCCGCCGCTCGAGAATCACCCCGAGACTCCCCCGTCATCGCGGAGATGAGGGCCTTCCTCTCCTGCGTGGCCTAGAGGCCAACCTCGCGACCTCTCTCCAAACGCCTCAGGAGGCTTGACTCCCTTTAGTCCACCCAGTGAGCTCCAAGAGAGACCCGTCGCGACTCTAGAGCAGAGTGGGGTTCTTTGCTTCCACTCGAGATGAATGCCTGTCTCCCCGGGTGCGTCTGGAATGCAACCCCGAGATCCCGGTCGCCCCTGGAGAGGAACATTGGCTTCTGGACACAAGCCTAGATGAGGTCTATTGGCCCTGCAGTCACTCGAGAGCAATCCCCAGCTTTCCTTCGCAACTCGAATGGAAGATTGGACTTCCCTGGGCCAACACAAGAGGCATCCCGAATTCCCCGTCGTAACTCGAGAATCCCGCCGCAACTCGAGAAAAACCACGTGGTT
>NW_011400661.1:0-757 GCF_000754665.1 Bison bison bison | reverse complement strand
TGTCTCTCTCACGCTTTTCTGTATAAATATGAGATGTTGAATAAAGTTGGTGTCAGACTGCGTCCCTTCGTGGTGACGTGTCTGAACCTCTCGACCCCATCTTTGTAGTCTCTTGCTTTAGTTTCTTTCTTACCCCACCGTGCACGTTCTCGGGACCTGATCGACTTTGCTGGCTGGCTCCGGCAGGTGGCGCCCGAACAGGGACTCGAGAATCGGAGTGCGACGACGGCCGCTGCCCGTCAAGATTGAGGTAAGTAAAGAGGAATTCCTAAGTAATTAAAAGTAAAGGGCAGAGAGGGTGATTGTCGAGAGTAATAAATCATGGGACAAGGCAATAGCCGCCAGTTATTTGTACATATGTTGAAAACTATGTTAAAAGGTAGGGGAATTCATGTAAATAAGTTACAGCTAGAAAAGTTTTTACTTTTTATAGAGGAGGTTTGTCCTTGGTTTCCAGAGGAAGGAACAGTTAGTCTGGAAACTTGGAGAAAAGTAGGAAAACAATTGCAGACATATTATTCCTTACATGGTCCCAATCGTGTTCCTGTGGATGCTTTTTCTTTGTGGACTCTCATAAGAGACTGCCTGGATCCTGAACATGAGGGACATAAAATTCAAACGGCTCTCAGGGATTCCACAGGACCCGAAGTTACAGAGCCTTCTGCCCCTCCACCTGAGCCGCTTTAGCTGTGCCTGAAGAAACAGCTTATAAGGCTGGAGGGAGTGATGATGTGTTAAGCTCTGATGAACAGAAAGA
>NW_011400659.1:0-744 GCF_000754665.1 Bison bison bison | reverse complement strand
AGGGGGAGCAAGTCATTGCTCTCGAGTCATGGTAGGGGAATCTGGCCTCGAGACGTGTTGAAGAAGGTCTCTCGAGGTCTTTCTCGGGTGGAGGCAGGAAAGCCTGGCTTCCTCGACTTGTGCAGGTGACCTCAGGGGGCTTCTCATGGTGGCTCTGAGAAGTCGGGAAACTGGAGGTGGAGGGGCCTCTCGGGACTCCTCGGGGTTTGGTGCATTGGAAGAGGGCCTCATCTCCAGCTGAGGCAGGAACCTCAGGGTTCCTCTGATTTCAGACTCCGATCGCAGGGTCCCTGCAGACTGGGGACAGGAGAGTCAGGCCTCGCCTTGGGTTGAGGCATGGAATTCAGCTTGCCTCTCGAGGTGTCCCCGGGGAGAGAGGCCACTTGTCGAGCTGTATTTGGAACCTGGGGGTTTTTCCGGACGACGCACGGTCGAGTCACTGCCCTTTCGTGTTGACGTCATTCACAGGGTGGAGTTCGGAGAGGTGTCCGGGCATCGGGTTCTTATCAAGAGGGGACCGGGAAATCGGGGTCCTTCGGAATGTGGAACCACCCACGAGGCCACGTCTGGAATGTGGTCGTGAGACCGGCCTCATCCTGAGATGCGACCGGAAAGTCGGGAACCCCTTCCAGACCAAGCAGGGGAGTCGACCCTCCTGTGGAGATCAGGAGGGTAGAAGGGGCTCAGAGGAAGTGGTGCCGGAAAACCTCGGTGTTCCTCTCCAGGGAGACCGGGATGCCGGGG
>NW_011400658.1:0-580 GCF_000754665.1 Bison bison bison | reverse complement strand
TTTTTCAACGGACTGGGAGGAGGGAAGCGTTTCAGGATGTTTCAAGCACATTATGTTTATTGTGCCCTTTCAGTTCAGTTCAGTCACTCAGTCGTGTCTGACTCTTTGTGACCCCATGAATCGCAGCATGCCAGGCCTCCCTGTCCCTCACCAACTCCCGGAGTTCACTCAGACTCACGTCCATTGAGTCAGTCATGCCATCCAACCATCTAATCCTCTGTTGTCCCCTTCTCCTCCTGCCTTTAATCTTTCCCAGCACCAGGGTCTTTTCTAAGAAGTCAATTCTTCGAATCAGGTGGCCAAAGCATTGGAGTTTCAGCTTTAGCATCAGTCCTTCCAATGAATATTCAGGGTTGATTTCCTTTAGGATGGACTGGTTGGATCTCCTTGCAGTCCAAGGGACTCTCAAGAGTCTTCTCCAACACCACAGTTCAAAAGCATCAATTCTTCAGCGCTCAGCTTTCTTTATAGCCCAACTCTCACATCCATACATGACTACTGGAAAAACCATAGCTTTAACTAGACAGACCTTTGTTGGCAAAGTCTCTGCTTTTTAATATACTGTCTAGGTTGGTCATAA
>NW_011400657.1:0-610 GCF_000754665.1 Bison bison bison | reverse complement strand
ACATAAAATTTGAAGATTCTCAGCAGAAATAATTGCATATGAATATTTTAAATTGATCTAGTTAAATGGCAGTTACTCTTGCTGTTAAAAAGTTTAAGCATAAAGCATAATAATCCTTTGTGTAGTCTGTCCCTGGTTTATTCATTCAGTCATCTATCGATGGACATTTGGGTGGTTTCCAATGACATGCTGTTTATAACAAACAATGTTTCCTTTGTATCAGCTTTTGCTACAAAATGCCATGTAGTAAACAACCACCAAGACTTAGCTGAATATAAAAATAATCATTTATTGTTTTTGTCTCTTAAAGCTTAGCTTTGGGGCTAGCACACTGTCGTTTCCACTGACATGGCATCATTTCAAAACAAGCCTCCAGGTCAAGCCCAACATCAAAGATGAAGAATCGCTGCACCTGCGATGAGGCCATGGCAGAATGTGGGTACTAGGAAGGCTGGAGAGAAATATAATCTACTACTGCTGCTGCTAAGTCGCTTCAGTCGTGTCCGACTCTGTGCGACCCCAGAGACAGCAGCCCACCAGGCTCCCCCATCCCTGGGATTCTCCAGGCGAGAGTTACTGGACTGGGGTGCCATTGCCTTCTCCATAATCT
>NW_011400656.1:0-1058 GCF_000754665.1 Bison bison bison | reverse complement strand
ATGAGAATTGTAATTAGGAAAGAGAGGAAGTATAGTTTGATTAGGCCTTTTTGGTTTGTAACCAGGGTAGATGCTTTTATTTGAGCGAGTGAAATGGTTTTTGGTAGAATGGCTTCTAGTCAGATTAGGTCTAGAAGGGAGGATGCTGATTTTTGGCTTATTGATAGTATTTATATATGGAGCTAGGCGGTGTATAATTGGTAAGGGAAATACTCCTAGCAAGGTGGAGTAATTTGGAAGGTTGTTTGGAGGGGGTAGTAGTAAAATTTTTTAGGGTTTTTAGTTATGTTGCTTAATTTCGTAGGGCTAAGGTGAAGCCTAAAGATTGTAACGATTAGGGCTGTTTGTTTTTAGATAGTAGGGTATAGTTAGTTTGGGGGACTGTTGGTTGGGGGAATGTTGTTGGAGATAATGTATCCTGCGAAGAGGCTTCCGATTAGCAAGCGTTTAATGGTAGTTGATTAGGAAGGGGTTTGTTTTCGTTGATATTAATTAGGGTAGAAAATCGGGGTTGTCCTAGGAGTGCGAAGAAGATGATACGGGTGCTATAAATGGCTGTGAAAGAGGTGGCGATTAATGTTATTAGAAGGGCTCAGGCGTTGGTATAAGACGTGTTGGCGGCTTCGATGATTAGGTCTTTGGAGTAAAATCCTGTGAGGAAAGGTATTCCTGTTAGTGCGAGACTGCCAACAATGAGGGCTGTTGTAGTGAATGGTATGGCTTTAAATAGGCCTCCTATTTTCGGATGTCTTGTTCGTCGTTTAGGCTGTGAATTATGGAACCGGAGCATATAAATAGTATAGCTTTGAAAAAGGCGTGGGTGCAGATGTGGAGGAATGCTAGGTAGGGTTGGTTAATGCCAATTGTTACCATTATAAGACCTAGTTGACTAGATGTAGAGAAGGCGATGATTTTTTTAATATCATTTTGGGTGAGAGCGCATATCGCTGTAAATAACGTGGTAATGGCTCCTAGGCATAATGTAATAGATTGAATATATTTATTATTTTCTGTGAGTGGATAAAAGCGGATTAATAGGAAGATACCTGCTACCACTA
>NW_011400655.1:0-703 GCF_000754665.1 Bison bison bison | reverse complement strand
CCCTACCCCTCCATCTTCCCAACCACAGACAATGATTCATCTACTTTCTGTGTCTATAAATTTGACTATTCTGGACATTTCATATAAATGCTACCATACAAGGCAGAGCTTTTTTGTGACTGGTTTTTTTCACTTAGCATAATGTTTTCAAGGTTCATTCATATTGTGGCATGTATCAGAACTGTATACTTTTCTCTTCTTTTGGCCACATAATATCCTGTTGTAAGGTTGTACCACATTTTACTTATCCATTTATCATTTCTTAGACCTTTGAGTTGTTTCCACCTTTCGGTTAGTATGGTAATCCTGCTCTGAAGATATGTATGCCAGATTTGTGTAGACATACGTTTTAATTTTTCTTGGGTATATTACATAGCTACGAGTGGAATACTGCGTGAAATGGTAACTCTATGTGAAATTCTTTAAGAGACATCCAGATTATTTTCCAAAGTAGCTAAATTCTTTTTATATTTTCTACCACTCAAGTGTGAAGGTTTTGATTTCTCCACATTCTTGCCAATACTTATTGTCTTTTTGATTATAGCTGTCTTAGCATGTGTAAAGAGGGTATTCCATTGTAGTTCAATTTGCATCCCCCTGATGTTGAAGCTGAAACTCCAATACTTTGGCCACCTGATGCGAAGAGCTGACTCATTGGAAAAGACCCTGATGCTGGGAAAGATTGAGGGCAGGAGGAGAAGGG
>NW_011400654.1:0-628 GCF_000754665.1 Bison bison bison | reverse complement strand
AACTTCCAGCTGAGTCTCCATCTGGAGTGCAGAAACCACCACGCTTACTAATTATGCCTGGGCTGCTAAGACCCACTCCAGAAGGTGTCTAGGGTGAGGCACCTTCCGCTATTCGAGAGGGCGCCTGCAGCCTACGGAAGTGGTGCAAACTTCTTGTCTCGAAGTTTGATTGGTCTCCCGCGTAAACCAAGCTACTCAGTCTCTTTTCTCCACCGAATTTTCCTACTGAGCTCTCCTCATACTATTATTCATGACATCTCTGATTAGCATATAAATAGTCGCCTAGGCCATCTCTCCTTCGAATACCCTGGATCAGCTGGGGCTGGTCCTCCGCAGGTGGCGCCCGAACAGGGACCTCAGGTGGCAATACTCAAAGAGCTGAGCAGACACGAACCACGCGATCAGCAGGCAATAAGCATGGAGCTCAGCAGTGACGAATCATGCTGCTCAACTGGCAATTGTCAAGCAGATGAGCCGACAGGAATCACGCAGCTCAGCTGGCAATTGTCATACAGATGAGCCGGCAGGAATCACGCAGCTCAGCAGGCCCTGATCACGTGACTCTGCAGGCACTGATCACGTGGCTGATCAAGTCCAGATCACGTGACTGAGCATGCACTGATCACGT
>NW_011400653.1:0-796 GCF_000754665.1 Bison bison bison | reverse complement strand
GAGTGGCGGCCACAGTGTGCGGTTTCTCGCGAGGTACGACGGCGAGGTCAGTGAGTCTCTCGTGGGGCGCCAAGGAAGTCGGGTCTCCATGCGAATGGCGAGGGGGAGCGCGTCATTGCTCTCAAGTCATAGTAGGGGAATCTGGCCTCGAGACGTGTTGAAGAAGGTCTCTCGAGGTCTTTCTCGGGTTGAGGCAGGACACCCTGGGGTCTCTCGACTTGTGCAGGTGACCTCAGGGGGCTTCTCATGGTGGCTCTGAGAAGTCAGGGAAACTGGAGTTGGGAGGGGCTTCTCGGCACTCCACTGGGTTTGGTGCATTGGAAGAGGGTCTCATCTCCAGTTGAGGCAGGAACCTCAGGGTTCCTCGGATTTCAGACTCCGATCCCAGGGTCCCTGCAGACTTGGGAAAGGAGAGTCAGGCCTCGTCTTGGGTTGAGGCATGGAACTCAGCTTGCCCCCGAGGTGTTCCCGGGGAGACAGGCCACTTGTCGAGCGGTATTTGGAACCTGGGGGTTTTTCCCGACGATGCACGGGCGAGTCACTTCCCCTTCGTGTTGACTTCATTCACAGGGTGGAGTTCGATGAGGTGTCCGCGCATCGGGTTCTTATCAAGAGGGGACCGGGAAATCGGGGTCCTTCGGAATGTGGAACCACCCACGAGGCCACGTCTGGAATGTCGTCGTGAGACCGGCCTCATCCTGAGGTGCGACCGGAAGGTCGGGAACCCCTTCCAGACGAAGCAGAGGAGTCGACCCTCCTGTCCAGATCAGGAGGGTAGAAGAGGCTCAGAGGAAGT
>NW_011400652.1:0-716 GCF_000754665.1 Bison bison bison | reverse complement strand
GGTGGATTCTTTATCAGCTGAACTACCAAGGAAGCCCTTGAAGGGGATGTGGACCCCAAATCACATGGCAGCTGAGCCAGGATTGTTAAAAAATATTTACCTATTTGGCTGAGTCACCTGTTTGTTGCAGCAAATGGGATCTTTAGTTTGTGGCACGTGGGATCTAGTTTCCTGACCAGAGATCAAATCCAGGCCCGTTACATTGGGAGGGCAGAGTCTTAGCCACCGGACCATCAGGGAAGTCCTCGAACTTGGACTTGAACCTGTTTAGTCCAAACCCAAGTCTTTATTCTTCCTGCACGAACTTGTTCTCCATGAAACTATATGTGGGTGATTAGAACAAAAGCCACCTGAGTTCTTTTTGTTTTTTTAAACTGGGGTATAATCATTTTACAACGTCGTGTTAGTTTCTTATGTTCAACAAAGTGAGGCAGCTGTATGTATACATATATCCCCTCTCTCTTGGACCTCACTCTCACCCCCATCCCACCCCATCCCTGCCATCTGGGTCAGCACAGAGCACTGCGGAGCTCTTTTAACCTTGGTTCCCAGCCAGGTGTTCCTGCTCAATCACTCAGTTGTGTCCGACTCTTTGCAACCCCATGGACTGTAGTCTGTCAAGCTCCTCTTTCCTTGGGATTCTCCAGGCAAGAATACTAGCGTGGGTTACCATGCCCTCCTCCAGGGGGATGTTCCCAACCCAGGGATTGAACCCA
>NW_011400651.1:0-947 GCF_000754665.1 Bison bison bison | reverse complement strand
ATTTATAGGTGTTGCAAAATTGTCCTTTAACACGGCTGGCAGGAAGAATGATGAAAACATTCCAGAAATAGTGTCAATAGTTACACAACACTGTGAATGTTCATTTTTCCCTCTAATGTTTGCTTTATTTTATTTTATTTTTTAATTTTACAATATCATATTAGTTTTGCCATATATCAAAATGAATCTTCCACAGGTATACATGTGTTCCCCATCCTGAAACCTCCTCCCTCCTCCATCCCCATACCATCCCTCTGGGTCATCCCAGTGCACCAGCCCCAAGCATCCAGTATTGTGCATGGAACCTGGACTGGTGACTCATTTCATATATGATATTATACATGTTTCAATGCCATTCTCCCAAATCATCACACCCTCTCCCTCTCCCACAGAGTCCAAAAGACAGTTATATACATCTGTGTCTCTTTTTGCTGTCTCCTCTCAGTGAACTCCGGGAATTGGTGATGGACAGAGAGGCCTGCCATGCTGCAATTCATGGGGTCACAAAGAGTCGGACACGACTGAGTGACTGATCTGATCTGATCTGATACAGGGTTATTGTTTTCTTTTCCCCTTTTTGTTTTAGCTTCGCTCCTCTTCTCAGCTCTTTGTGAGGCCTCGTAACTTTACCATTTTTCATTCTTTTTCATGTGGATGGTCTTGATCACTTTTTCCTATACG
This sequence comes from Bison bison bison, assembly GCF_000754665.1. Classification (NCBI taxonomy): domain Eukaryota; kingdom Metazoa; phylum Chordata; class Mammalia; order Artiodactyla; family Bovidae; genus Bison; species Bison bison. Next base: position 266 of record NW_011400651.1, on the reverse strand, counting down.
ATATCACTAACCTCCATCCATAGGTCTTCAGGCACTCATCTGTCAGATAGAATCCCCTGCATCTATTTATCAATTCCACTGTCTAATCATAAGGGTTTTGATTTTACATGTGTAAAATATATTATTCCCTATTTCTTATAGGGAAATCTTCACCCAGATTTTTATCAAAGAAATACAGAAAACTCTATATGGTATTCAGGATATACATGAAATATAGCTGTTTGATGTTTGCGGTTTAGCTCAGATCTTAATTTCTGAATGACGGG
>NW_011400650.1:0-502 GCF_000754665.1 Bison bison bison | reverse complement strand
GCAACTCGAGAAAAACCACGTGGTTCCCCCGTCATCGCAAGATGAAGCCCTTTCCCGCTACAGCGTCTCACGAGAAGTCCCATGTTAGGAATTGAAGGTCGAAACGGTACTTGGCACCCTTGATGCGCCCCCACAAAGTTCCCCGGCATCCCGGTCTCCCTGGAGAGGAACACCGAGGTTTTCCGGCACCACTTCCTCTGAGCCCCTTCTACCCTCCTGATCTCCACAGGAGGGTCGACTCCCATGATTTGTCTGGAAGGGGTTCCCGACCTTCCGGTCGCACCTCAGAATGATGCCCGTCTCATGACGACATTCCAGACGTGGCCTCGTGGGTGCTTCCACATTGCGAAGCACCCCGATTTCCCGGTCCCCTCTTGGTAAGAACCCGATGCCCGGACACCTCTCCGAACTCCACCCTGTGAATGAAGTCAACACGAAGGGGCAGTGACTCGCCCGTGCATCGTCCGGAAAAGACCCCCAGGTTCCAAATACCGCACGACAA
>NW_011400649.1:0-521 GCF_000754665.1 Bison bison bison | reverse complement strand
GCAGGAGTCCGGGTAAACTTGTCAGGCGAGTTAGAGAGCCATCTGAGGGGTTTGGATTTAAACACTCCTAATTGCCCAGGAACTTTATTAATTGGAGCTGTAAGTTAAACTCTTTGACAGAGAGAGAGAGATGGTGGTAGGGGACAGCCCCCAGTAAAGTCAGAGGTGAGAGCACAAAGCAATAAAGTAGGCAGACTCTGGTTTTATTTTGGGGGAAAATGCTCGAGAATATCCGGGGGGACTCCTGAGGCTCGATCCCGCCTTTGCGTATGCCGAGCCTCCTTCCTCATGACCTTTGTCACGAGTGGAATGCCTCACCGGCTCCCCGCACGACTCTTTGCAACCCCATGAATCGCAGCACACCAGGCCTCCCTGTCCATTACCAACTCCCGGAGTTCATTAGGACTCACGTCCATCGAGTCAGTGATGCCATCCAGCCATCTCATCCTCTGTCGTCCCCTTCTCCTCCTGCCCCCAATCCTTCCCAGCATCAGAGTTTTTTCCAATGAGTCAACTCTTCG
>NW_011400648.1:0-653 GCF_000754665.1 Bison bison bison | reverse complement strand
AATGTTGAACCCAATTTGGTGATGTATCCTCTGCTGTTTCTATTTCTGCCTTCTTTTAATGTTAGTATATTGAAATTAAGCTCTATAATTCTCTAATAATTATTTGTATTATTTATTTGCATAAAATGTGTGGCTTATCTTGTTAACAAAGTGTTTGAACCTGAGACAAAAAGGAGAACTTTCCGGCAAAACATTAATTGGTGCTGTGAGCAGGACTTGTGAAACAAAATGCCACTCTAATAATAATAAGATAGAGATTAAGATTGATGTAAGTTTTTTTTATTCCCAGATGGGAAGATTCACCTTATTGCTCATTAGCTAACACATGGGACAGATTCACTGGATTGTGTGAGAATTGGAACTTTACATTAAAGTGGGCCAAACCTTTAAAAGTTATTGAATGTTTGTGGGTCACACTGCACACTGACTGAGAAAGGATAAGAATGTGCCGTGCTGGATAAGAGGCTTGATCCTCCTTTCTGCCTCCTGTAAGGTACGTGAAGCTAACTTAAAATTGTCTAGAGAGAAGTTACAATTGGAAAATGAATTATGTGATCTGTGAGGATGGTTGTCCATGTTACCATGCCAAAATTATATTTAACTGATCAATCTTCATTTTCCTTTAGATCAGCTCTCCCTTGAGCCAGTCCACA
>NW_011400647.1:0-893 GCF_000754665.1 Bison bison bison | reverse complement strand
GCCTTTTAGCAGGGCTGATGAAAATACTCCTGATCCCACCTCTCTGTCACTGCACTGAACGAATCTAGGTTCTGCCCTCGTTAGTCTCCCAACACATAATCCTGAACCCACATAAGGATCCCTGCACAAAAGCAGGCTGGGTGCTCCCAATGTTCAAGCCCCGAGAAACACTCCTGAGCCTGCATCTCTGTCCCTGCACTGAACCAGGGTGGGTTCTGCCCTTGTTCAAACCCCCGACAAATACTCCTGAGTCAGCATCTCTGTCCCTGCCATGAACCAGGCTGGGTCCTTCTCTTGTTCAAGCCCCTGACAAATGTAGGTTAACATTAGTATCCAAACAAAAGTGAAATGTACTTACACTCCTGGTAAGAAACTTATAGTTAGCAAATGGTGTCAATGCGTAAGAAGCTGAAAGGTGAAGGCTGCAATAGACTTATTCCCTTGAATACCTATGCAATTCATAGTCCACACAGACCTCCTGTATCAAGAGACATGTCCTCAACAGATTCTGTTGATTTTTCAGATTCTGAAGAAAATAGGTGACAATAACTGCAGCAGAATACCTCCAGTTGTCTTTGGAAGGGAAGGAGAAACTGTTTACCTGCAATAATTACAATGGAGTAAGTAGTCTTAAGTAAGAAATAAAACTTTACTTATAAGTAAAAATACTTAAAGGCTCAAGAGAACAAAAGCTTTGGGTGGCTTCCTCTTTCTTATTTTACTCTCATTTACAAGCAGGTCTGGGATAACCACAGAGGCTTCTGTTACAAGAGCAACAAGAGCAGGGCATGAAGAAATGCTGGCGTCTTGTGGACTATTTTTTTCAACAGTAACCTTAAAATGCTTGCTGATGGACACATTATTCACAAGGGTGCTGAGCTCCAACTGATACC
>NW_011400646.1:0-718 GCF_000754665.1 Bison bison bison | reverse complement strand
AGGAGAGTCAGGCCTCGTCTTGGGTTGAGGCATGGAACTCCGCTTGCCTCTCGAGGTGTCCCCGGGGAGAGAGGCCACTTGTCGAGCGGTATTTGGAACCTGGGGGTCTTTTCCGGACGATGCACGGGCGAGTCACTGCCCCTTCGTGTTGACTTCATTCACAGGGTGGAGTTCGGAGAGGTGTCCGGGCATCGGGTTCTTACCAAGAGGGGACCGGGAAATCGGGGTGCTTCGCAATGTGGAAGCACCCACGAGGCCACGTCTGGAATGTCGTCGTGAGACCGGCCTCATCCTGAGGTGCGACCGGAAGGTCGGGAACCCCTTCCAGACAAAGCAGGGGAGTCGACCCTCCTGTGGAGATCAGGGAGGTAGAAGGGGCTCAGAGGAAGTGGTGCCGGAAAACCTCGGTGTTCCTCTCCAGGGAGACCGGGATGGCCGGGGAACTTTGGTGGGGGCGCGATCAAGGGTGCCAAGTACCGTTTCGACCTCCAATTCCTAACGTGGGACTTCTCCTGAGACGCTGTAGCGGGAAAGGGCTTCATCTTGCGATGGACGGGGCAACCACGTTGGTTTTTCTCGAGTTGCGGCGGGATTCTCGAGTTACGGACGGGGAATTCGGGATGCCTCTTGTGTTGCCCAGGGAAGTCCAATCTCCATTCGAGTTGCGAAGGAAAGCTGGGGATTGCTCTCGAGTGACTGCAGGGCCAATAGACCTCAT
>NW_011400645.1:0-645 GCF_000754665.1 Bison bison bison | reverse complement strand
ATAACTTGACATTTTTTAGAACTCTCAAGCAACTGAGGCATTTAAAGACTGTGTGAGTCTTCTGTTCTGACTGCCCATCTCTTGTATGCTGTCCATAGTAAAAGTCATCAAGTAACATGATCAGATTTCCTTTCATGGGATCAACAGTCTTGCTCTGACTTGCAAGAGTCAAAAAGTCTGTTTTCTCCAGCCCCTCCAACTACATGTTCTGTCTGGATCCATAAGACTGAAGCATGCCTGGTCATTTGCGTGAGTCTGTGAAAATGATGCCCCGCGGTGAACATGGCTCGGTGAGGTCAGGAGACCTTCCAAGGTCATAATCGTGTCCTTTGTAGGAGAAATACCTACAGGGGCCATGGTGGAGGCAGGTCCCCCTGGGATTCCATTGCTGAGTTTGGGTCTTTTGGGATTCCCACTGTTACATTTTACATCTGAAGTGGGACATTGCTTTGAATTAAGAGGACTTTCATCCTTGCCTGCTATTGAGAGACTAGCTCCAGATAGACAATGGGGCCGCAGAGAGAGCAATTCTTAATTGTGAAGCACAGCTTCCAGAGAGCTCGTTTTATAATCAGGTTTAGATGAAGGCTCGAAAATAACAGGACTGTTTTTTCCTCCCCATTCAGACTGAGAAGCTAATGATAC
>NW_011400644.1:0-590 GCF_000754665.1 Bison bison bison | reverse complement strand
GATTTTTGCCACCTGAGCTGCGAGATTCGTGCCTGCTCAGCTCCTTGATCTTTGCCTGCTGAGCTGTGTGATTCCTGCCTGCTCAGCTCCATGAGTATTGCCTGCTGAGCTGCATGATTGGTGTCTGCTGAGCTGCACCATTTGTGTCTGCTGAGCTGCACCATTGGTGTCTGCTGAGCTGCCCAAATTGTGTCAGCTCAGTCACGGGTGTAGAGCCTGCTGCGTCACGTGTTTAGTGTCTGCTTAACCACTTCTTTACAGTTTGCTCAGCTCCTTGACGATTTCCTGCTCCTCTCCGTGAATAGTGCCCTCTTAGCCAAGTGATTAGTGCCAGCTCAGTCTCTTTGATTATTGCCTCCTGAAGCACGTGATCAGTGCATGATAGTCCACGTGATCAGCGCCTCTCAGTCACGTGATCAGCGCCCTCAGTCACGTGATCAGCGCCTCTCAGTCACGTGATCAGTGCCTCTCAGTCACGTGATCAGTGCATGCTCAGTCACGTGATCAGTGCCTCTCAGTCACGTGATCAGTGCCTCTCAGTCACGTGATCAGTGCATGCTCAGTCACGTGATCAGTGCATGCTCAGTCAC
>NW_011400643.1:0-551 GCF_000754665.1 Bison bison bison | reverse complement strand
CAGCAGAACGAAAAACTGCCACAGGCAGCAGCATGGATGGACCGAGAGATTTATTATACTGAGTGACGTCAGTTAGAGAAGGAGAGAGATACATCACTTACGGGGGGAATCTATAAATTCACTAAAATGAACTAATTTATAAACAGAAACAGGCTCACAGAAAACTCACTTATGTATTTTTTTTTTAAAGGTAGGGGAAGGAAGACATTAAGAGGTTGGGATTAACATACTCACTGCTTATTATCAGATAGATAATCCAAAATAACGGAATAGCACAGGGAAGTCTACTGAACACACCGAGAGAACCAATATAGGAAAAGAACCTGAAAGAGAATAGACATACGTTCATGCATAACTAAACCAAGTTCCTGTAGACTTAAAACAACACATCGGAAATCAACTCTACTCGAACAGAAAATAGACACTAAAACAAACAACAAAAACCCAACAGTGGAGCAGGAAGAAATGCTGCCACCTTGTGGTCACTTTTGGTAACGACTGAAAACCTGTGCTCATGGGCACTTCATATTCATCATGTTTGCGGGGCTTAG
>NW_011400642.1:0-612 GCF_000754665.1 Bison bison bison | reverse complement strand
GGTAGCAATCAAGGCCAAAACAAGGGGAAAAAAAGAGCTCCTCAAGCCTTCAAAAGTGTTTTCAGAGGTTAACAGCATGAGAATGTTGAACCACCCGAATATTGTGAAACTACTGGACGTGTTTGACACGAGGAGACTCTGCTTATAGTAATGGAGTACCTCAGCGGGGGAGACTTTTTCAGCCACTTGCGGCCTAGGCCAGATTTTGAGGACCGAGGCCTATTCTGCCGTGAACCCACCGAGGGGAGTCGGTACGCCACTCAAGGCCGATTAACAAGACAAAAGAGAAAGACGTTAACTCCAGGACTCAGGGAACGTCTTTAGAGTAGGTTAACAGGTACATGAGAATGTTGAACCACCCAAACTACTGGTGAAACTACTAGGAAGTGATTGTACACTGAGTAGACTCTGCTTATAGTAATGGAATACCTCAGCGGGGGAGACTTTTTCAGACACTGGAGGCCAAAGCCATACTCTGAGGCCCCAGGCCTGTTTTGCCCGAACCACCCCGGGAGTGATAGCCAGCAAGCCCATTAACAAAACAAAAATCGAGCCCATTAACAAAACAAAAAGAGAGCTTCTCCAGGATCAAGGAACTCTTTTGAGACGTTA
>NW_011400641.1:0-716 GCF_000754665.1 Bison bison bison | reverse complement strand
GGCAGGGGCGGGGCGGCGCGGGGCGGGGGTCGGCTCCTGGCGGGGGTGGGGGAGGGCTTCCCCGTTGTCCTCTCGGGGGTCGCCGTGGCGGCTGGGAACGCCCACTGCGTGCGCTCCTGGGTCCCCAAGGAGCGGCATCCAGTGGGCGCGGCGGAGGGGTGCGGACCACAGGTCAGGGAACTGGGACTGCGTGGAGCAGGGAACCACGTAGTCCGCCCTCTGTTGGCACAACCTGGCGGTCGCAGAAAGGCCTCGCCTTTGGGCTCAAGGCCTTTACCGCTCCACCCCTTTGCTGAAAGGTCAGAGCCGCGCGGTTTTCCCAAGCAGCCTAGTGTCCGCTGCAAGTCCAAGGGCCAGAACCTGATCTCTGGCCGGCTGGCCCAGCCCTGCTTCTGGCACTTTGGAGGCCAGCGGGCCCTTGACCACTGCTGGGATGGGAAAGGAAGGGTCCACGAATTGCACCCTAGAAACTTAGTAGGGTGCATGGGTTTCAAAACCCGGTGGCCGCCCAGGCAGAAAACAAGGGAGGAGGGCACCCTGCTGCCCTTTCATGGCAGCATCTGTGGCTGTCCTGCTGAGGGGGCCTTTCCATGGGGACCGTGTGCAGTACAAGTTTGGTGTTTTGGAACCGAATAATTAGAACGTGTAAAAATTGTAAATGATGTGGTGGTTTGATTCAAACAAAACAAAACAAAAAACCAAGCTCCAAGTTTTTT
>NW_011400640.1:0-614 GCF_000754665.1 Bison bison bison | reverse complement strand
ATTCACAGGGTGGAGTTCGGAGAGGTGTCCGGGCATCGGGTTCTTACCAAGAGGGGACCGGGAAATCGGGGTGCTTCGCAATGTGGAAGCACCCACGAGGCCACGTCTGGAATGTCGTCGTGAGACCGGCCTCATCCTGAGGTGCGACCGGAAGGTCGGGAACCCCTTCCAGACCAAAGGCAGGGGAGTCGACCCTCCTGTGGAGATCAGGAGGCTAGAAGGGGCTCAGAGGAAGTGGTGCCGGAAAACCTCGGTGTTCCTCTCCAGGGAGACCGGGATGCCGGGGAACTTTGTGGGGGCGCATCAAGGGTGCCAAGTACCGTTTCGACCTCCAATTCCTAACGTGGGACTTCTCCTGAGACGCTGTAGCGGGAAAGGGCTTCATCTTGCGATGACGGGGGAACCACGTGGTTTTCTCGAGTTGCGGCGGGATTCTCGAGTTACGACGGGGAATTCGGGATGCCTCTTGTGTTGGCCCAGGGAAGTCCAATCTTCCATTCGAGTTGCGAAGGAAAGCTGGGGATTGCTCTCGAGTGACTGCAGGGCCAATAGACCTCATCTGGGCTTGTGTCCAGAAGACCAATGTTCCTCTCCAGGGCGACCGGGATCTCGGG
>NW_011400639.1:0-661 GCF_000754665.1 Bison bison bison | reverse complement strand
GATTCATTTATTTCTACCATTCTATCTTCTAATTCACTAATCCTGTCTTCTGCCTCTGTTATTCTACTATTTGTTGCCTCCAGAGTGTTTTTAATTTCACTTATTGCATTATTCATTATATATTGACTCTTTTTTATTTCTTCTAGGTCCTTGTTAAACCTTTCTTGCATCTTCTCAATCCTTGTCTCCAGGCTATTTATCTGTGATTCCATTTTAGTTTCAAGATTTGGTATCAATTTCACTATCATTATTTGGAATTCTTTATCAGGTAGATTCCCTATCTCTTCCTCTTTTGTTTGGTTTGGTAGGCATTTATCCTGTTCCTTTATCTGCTGAGTATTCCTCTGTCTCTTTCATCTTGTTTAAATTGCTGAGTTTGGGGTGTCCTTTCTGTATTCTGGCAGTTTGTGGAGTTCTCTTTATTGTGGCGTTTCCTCACTGTGTGTGGGTTTGTACAGGTGGCTTGTCAAGGTTTCCTGGTTAGGGAAGCTTGTGTCGGTGTTCTGGTGGATGGAGCTGTATTTCTTCTCTCTGGAGTGCAATGAAATGTCCAGTAGTGAGTTATGAGATGTCTATAGTTTTGGGGTGACTTTGGGCAGCCTGTATCTTGAAGCTCAGGGCTGTGTTCCTTTGTTGCTGGAGAATTTGCTTGGTATGTCTT
>NW_011400638.1:0-587 GCF_000754665.1 Bison bison bison | reverse complement strand
AAAACTATAAAACACTGGTGAAAGAAATCAAAGTAGGACACTAATAGATGGAGAAATATACCATGTTCATGGATTGGAAGAATCAATATTGTTGAAAATGAGTATACTACCCAAAGCAATTTATAGATTCAATGCAATCCCTATCAAGCTACCAACAGTATTCTTCACAGAGCTAGAACAAATAATTTCACAATTTGTATGGAAATACAAAAAACCTCGAATAGCCAAAGCGATCTTGAGAAGAGAATGGAACTGGAGGTATCAACTACCTGACTTCAGGCTCTACTACAAAGCCACAGTTATCAAGACAGTATGGTACTGGCACAAAGACCGAAATATTGATCAATGGAACAAAATAGAAAGCCCAAAGATAAATCCACGCACATATGGACACCTTATCTTTGACAAAGGAGGCAAGAATATACAATGGATTAAAGACAATCTCTTTAACAAGTGGTGCTGGGAAATCTGGTCAACCACTTGTAAAAGAATGAAACTAGACCACTTTCTAACACCATACACAAAACAAACTCAAAATGGATTAAAGATCTAAACGTAAGACCAGAAACTATAAAACTCCTAGAGGA
>NW_011400637.1:0-745 GCF_000754665.1 Bison bison bison | reverse complement strand
AATCCCTATCAAGCTACCAACGGTATTCTTCACAGAGCTAGAACAAATAATTTCACAATTTGTATGGAAATACAGAAAACCTCGAATAGCCAAAGCTATCTTGAGAAAGAAGAATGGAACTGGAGGAATCAACCTGCCTGACTTCAGGCTCTATTACAAAGCCACAGTTATCAAGACAGTATGGTACTGGCACAAAGACAGAAATATAGATCAATGGAACAAAACAGAAAGCCCAGAGATAAATCCACGCACATATGGACACCTTATCTTTGACAAAGGAGGCAAGAATATACAATGGATTAAAGACAATCTCTTTAACAAGTGGTAGCTGGGAAAACTGGTCAACCACTTGTAAAAGAATGAAACTAGAACACTTTCTAACACCTTACACAAAAAATAACTACAAAATGGATTAAAGATACTCAACATAAGAACCAGAAACTATAAAACTACCTAGAGGAGAACATAGGCAAAACACTCTCTGACATACATCACAGCAGGATCCTCTATGACCCACCTCCCAGAATATTGGAAATAAAAGCAAAAATAAACAAATGGGACCTAATTAAACTTAAAAGCTTCTGCACAACAAAGGAAACTATTAGCAAGGTGAAAAAGGCAGCCTTCAGAATGGGAGAAAATAATAGCAAATGAAGCAACAGACAAACAACTAATCTCAAAAATATACAAACAACTCCTACAGCTCAACTCCAGAAAAATAAATGACCCAATCAAAAAAATGGGC
>NW_011400636.1:0-612 GCF_000754665.1 Bison bison bison | reverse complement strand
GGGTCTTTTGTTTTGCTGGAAGTATTTTTGATTACAGTTTCAATTTCCGTGCTTGTGATGGGTCTGTTAAGCTTTTCTATTTCTTCCTGGTCGAGTTTTGGAAAGTTGTACTTTTCTAAGAATTTGTCCATTTCTTCCACGTTGTCCATTTTATTGGCATAGAATTGTTGATAGTAGTCTCTTATGATCCTTTGTATTTCTGTGTTGTTTGTTGTGATCTCTCCATTTTCGTTTCTAATTTTATTGATTTGACTTTTCTCCCTTTGTTTCTTGATGAGTCTGGCTAATGGTTTATCAATTTTATTTATCCTTTCAAAGAACCAGCTTTTGGTTTTGTTGATTTTTGCTATGGTCCCTTTGTTTCTTTTTCATTTATTTCTGCTCTAATTTTTAAGATTTCTTTCCTTCTACTAACCCTGGGGTTCTTCATTTCTTCCTTCTCTAGTTGCTTTAGGTGTAGAGTTAGGTTATTTATTTGACTTTTTTCTTGTTTCTTGAGGTGTGCCTGTATTGCTATGAAGTTTCTCCTTAGGACTGCTTTTACCATGTCCCACAGGTTTTGGGTTGTTGTGTTTTCATTTTCATTCGTTTCTATGCAAATTTGATTTCTTT
>NW_011400635.1:0-551 GCF_000754665.1 Bison bison bison | reverse complement strand
GGTGTAAAACACTTGGGCAGTGTCTGTAAGAAAACAGCCCCTTTTATTAACCTCCAAATGCATATTTCTGCTTTCCTTAAATTCTATCAAAAAATACTCAAGAAAATATCTAAATAAGTGGAATATATAGAAAGACTCCCAAACAGACGAGTTCATACTCGTCTTATGATGGTGAGACAATTTATTCAAAACATCTGTTTACTAGAGGTAAAACAGGAGAGGAATCTTTTTCACTTCTTTCTTTCTTCCCAGTGTATTCACAGCAGATATTTTGGTCTTTACACCTAAGTTCCATTTTATTGAAAGAACCAAGAGTTAACATTTTCCTCAAAATAATTCAGCCTCATAGTTTTTAAAAGAAATATGATACTTTAAAACAATGAAAATACACCGTTGTTTAATTAAGGCACAGTGTGCTTTAAACTATATTCATACTGTAGTTTTTTACTCTTCTAAAAGGTGATGACCAAAATTCAAACTGTAGAACGATCTTCAGACAACTGAGTTCAATTCAGATGTGACAAGAACATCTGATCTACAGAAAATTAATT
>NW_011400634.1:0-667 GCF_000754665.1 Bison bison bison | reverse complement strand
TGGGTTTGGTGCATTGGAAGAGGGCCTCATCTCCAGTTGAGGCAGGAACCTCAGGGTTCCTCTGATTTCGGACTCCGATCGCAGGGTCCCTGCAGACTGGGGACAGGAGAGTCAGGCCTCGTCTTGGGTTGAGGCATGGAACTCCGCTTGCCTCTCGAGGTGTCCCCGGGGAGAGAGGCCACTTGTCGAGCTGTATTTGGAACCTGGGGGTTTTTTCCGGTCGATGCACGGGCGAGTCACTGCCCCTTCGTGGTGACTTCATTCACAGGGTGGAGTTCGGAGAGGTGTCCGGGCATCGGCTTCTTTATCTAGAGGGGACCGGGAAATCGGGGTGCTTCGCAATGTGGAAGCACCCGCGAGGCCACGTCTGGAATGTCGTCGTGAGACCGGCCTCATCCTGAGGTGCGACCGGAAGGTCGGGAACCCCTTCCAGACAAAGCAGGGGAGTCGACCCTCCTGTCGAGATCAGGAGGGTAGAAGGGGCTCAGAGGAAGTGGTGCCGGAAAACCTCGGTGTTCCTCTCCAGGGAGACCGGGATGCCGGGGAACTTTGTGGGGGCGCATCAAGGGTGCCAAGTACCGTTTCGACCTCCAGTTCCTAACGTGGGACTTCTCCTGAGACGCTGTAGCGGGACAGGGCTTCATCTTGCGATGACGGGGGAACCACG
>NW_011400633.1:0-513 GCF_000754665.1 Bison bison bison | reverse complement strand
TTCTTAGAGATAAGAATACAAGAATACCTTATATGTCTCCTGGGAATCGTGTATGCTAGTAAAGGTGCAGCAGTTAGAATTGGACAGGGACAATGAACTAATTCAAAATTGGAAAGGAACAAGTCAAAGCTATATATTGTTGTCCTGATTATTTAACTTCTGTGCAGAGAACACCATGAAAAATAAAAATCTAGATGAATCTCAAATTAGAAACCGAATTTATGTGGGAGATATGAATAACCTTAGTTATCCCAGTGACAACACCAAAATGACAGAAGAAATATAATAATTAAGGCGCCTCTTGATGAAAGTATTATCTGTTTCAAATATAGACATCTGAAATGAGATAGTCCTACATAAAAGATGAAATTCTCAGTTTCACATATGAAAACCTAGATAAAGATTTCAGGGTGTGAAACATGAAATTCTCCATTATTCACATATACAAATCTGGAGAAAGATTTTCCAACGTAAAGTACGAATTCTCTGTACATCATACATGAATGTACGGAC
>NW_011400632.1:0-768 GCF_000754665.1 Bison bison bison | reverse complement strand
AAATAATCACAGTTCACAAATACACACAAAAGATCTCTAGGTACTTGATTAAAGAAATCTAGAGTTGTAGGATACGAGGCTAGGTATATAGTTCTGAAAGGAGTTTGCAGTATGTGATTGTTCTTATTTCCTATAACTGCCTTTTGTTTTGTTTAGTCGCTGAATCATGTCCAGCTGTTTTGCATCCCCATGGGCTGTAGCCCACCAGATTCCTCTCTCCATGGGATTTCCCAGGCAAAAACACTGGAGTGGGTAGCCATTTCCTTCTCCAGAGGATCTTCCTGGCCCAAGGATTGAACCTGTGTCTCCTGCATTAGCAGGTGGATTCTTCAACTGTCTTTTACCTTTAACATATTATTACCTTTTATACCTTTGAGGCCAACTATTTTGAGAGCGAAGTCTCCCCACGGTTTAGCCTTCAATACAGGCAGGATCACTCTCCCTCCAGATTTTCTAGTGTGTTTTACTTCTGTAAAAGTTTACTTTTCTTCTTTTTTTTTAACCAAAGGGGATTATTAGTGAAAAGTGAAATCAAGGAAAACACATTGAGAGGAAAATAAAGAAGGAACCACCGAAGGCAAGCTGTTGTTGGAGGCTTGGCTTTACACATTCTGACTGATTTTCCCATTAGCAGGAGAGAATCAGCAACAGAGGGAGTGATGAGAAGACAGTCACTGGCGTCAGACGAATGACCTTCAGATCATTAAGTTCCCTTCCCAGAACCTTTTATTGCACCAAACTCTTCTTATGGAATTTTTCATCTCCATG
>NW_011400631.1:0-649 GCF_000754665.1 Bison bison bison | reverse complement strand
TAATAATGAGAAAACTGAAAGAGAAACGTAAGGAAACAATTCCATTCACCATTTGCAACGGTAAAGTAATAAAATACTTAGGAATATATCTACCTAAAAAAACCGAAGACCTTATATATAGGAAAACTTATAAAACACTGGTGAAAGAAATCAAAGAGGACACTAATAGATGGAGAAATATACCATGTTCATGGATTGGAAGAATCAATATAGTGAAAATGAGTATACTACCCAAAGCAATTTATAGATTCAATGCAATCCCTATCAAGCTTACCAACAGTATTCTTCACAGAGCTAGAACAAATAATTTCACAATTTGTATGGAAATACAAAAAACCTCGAATAGCCAAAGCGATCTTGAGAAAGAAGAATGGAACTGGAGGAATCAACCTACCTGACTTCAGGCTCTACTACAAAGCCACAGTTATCAAGACAGTATGGTACTGGCACAAAGACAGAAATATAGATCAATGGAATAAAATAGAAAGCCCAGAGATAAATCCACGCACATATGGACACCTTATCTTTGACAAAGGAGGCAAGAATATACAATGGATTAAAGACAATCTCTTTAACAAGTGGTGCTGGGAAATCTGGTCAACCACTTGTAAAAGAATGAAATTAGACCACTTTCTAACACCATACACAA
>NW_011400630.1:0-577 GCF_000754665.1 Bison bison bison | reverse complement strand
GGACTGAGCAGACACAATTTGGGCAGCTCAGCAGACACCAATGGTGCAGCTCAGCAGACACAAATGGTGCAGCTCAGCAGACACCAATCACGCAGCTCAGCAGACAGTAATCAAGGAGCTGAGCAGGCACGAATCACGCAGCTCAGCAGGCAATAATCCTGGAGGCTGAGCAAGCAGGGAATCACGCAGCTCAGCAGGCAATAATCAAGAGGCGAGAGCAGGACAGGGAATCAGGCAGCTCAGCAGCCAATATCAAGAGCTAGCAGTCAGGAATCGCGCAGCTTCGCAGGCAATAATCATGGAGCTGAGCTGGCAGGAATCACGCAACTCAGCAGGCAATACTCACGGACCTGAGCAGGCAGGAATCACGCAACTTAGCAGGCAATAATAATTGGAGCTGAAGGCTGTAATGAACTGGATAAGCAGACTCTAATCACGTGATTCAGCCGGCTCCTCTCTGGGGACTGAGCAGGCACTTATTATGCAGCTCAGCAAGCAAAATCATGGAGCTGAGTCAAGCAGGAATCACGCAGCTCAGCAGGCAATAATCATGGAGCTGAGCAAACAGGAATCACGC
>NW_011400629.1:0-599 GCF_000754665.1 Bison bison bison | reverse complement strand
CTTCCCGACCCAGGGATCAAACCCCAGTCTCCTGCGCGCGGATGCCTTGCCATCTGAACCAGGACATTGCTAATTCCCTAGGCAAAATACAAAGAATAGAGCTCGTGTTCTACTAAATGGAAAGATGATTTCAGAAACAGAAGCTGTCCTTTGTTGGTATCTTTGAATCTTTATGTAGTTTTCGTTGATTTTTACTGTTAAGGCTAACTGAACAAGGCAAGAGAGAAACCCCAGAATTGAAAAGCAATTGACGGTTTTGAAAGAAACATGTGCAGGTGAAGCTCTCTTCCTTTTTGAGAGATGGTTAAATGCAAAATCTTGATTCAACACATATGACTTTTGTGCACTTTATTTCAAATCTCCATGACAAAACCCTAAGGCGTCCAGGAAGAAAGGAGTAGAGGGGCAGACACAAAGAGCAACCTTCCCTTGGTGCCATCGCAACCAGCTGCTTAGTTCCTTCATCTCAAGGACTATCATCTGGGCTTCTCTGGTTTGTCTGATTCTTGTTTCGGGGACCGTTTCTCGTCACAAGGCTGTCAACAGTGGGGGTGGGGTGTGTGTGTGTCGGGGGAGCCCTTCTTTCCATTCCACATGAG
>NW_011400628.1:0-635 GCF_000754665.1 Bison bison bison | reverse complement strand
AGGTGAGGAAAAGTGCAGTGTGATTTACTGGGACAGGATGTCCGCTGAGGCTTGCAGGCACTGTTGTTCTGTTTTTAGTAATACAGTGGGGTCCTTTTGGAGCTGCCATCAGCTGGGTACGGAGGACAGGGCATTGCTTGTCCTTAGGAGGCTCGGTGAAAGGTGACCTTTGTGGCCTTGTTGTCCCACTGCCAGTAGAAGGACTCTCAAAGGGCATCTTTGGTGCCTTGAAGAGTTGCAATAAAGAGGCCAAGGAACCAGCCCAGTGGGTAGTTACGTGGTGTACACACATGCCCCTTGGCCGCCATTTGTCCCTTCGGCCTGGAATTATCAAGATTCCCTAAGGTTGGGGCCAGCCGGCCAGCCCTGATAGCACCCATGTGTTTGCCCCCCCTGGCAGTGAGGCATCAACCTTTGAGGACCACCACAGTTGTGATAGACATTGCTCATTGGTTGGCATACCAAGGCTGCCTCAGTGTAGGAGACAACAGCTCCCATGGCACTATGGCAGAGACCTGGCACATCCACGGTCTCCCTGGCAGGTCTTCTGAAGTCTTCCTGAAAGCATCCCCTGGTGATCTGTGAGCCCTTGGTCGTGTTGCCCGCCTTCTTCCTGTGGGTCTTGCTGGATGCTC
>NW_011400627.1:0-730 GCF_000754665.1 Bison bison bison | reverse complement strand
CCCCACAACACAACTAAACAAGTGAGCCTAATAAGGGGCCACCTTCGCCCCCTTCGTATCAGGGCAGAAATTAGACATGGAAGAGACTTGCAAACAGAGGAAGCCAAAATAAACAAAGGGGGAACCACTCTGGAAGTGACAGGTGCAACAGATTAAAACCCTGCAGTTAATGCCGAGACTGTGCACTTGAGAGGCACCTATAGACCTTTTGAGAACAAGTACAAGCCAGAATAAGGGATTATCTGACACTGAACTGACCCCACACTGCCCACAACAGCTCTAGAGAAATACCTAGATATATTTTTTACTATTATCATGTTTAGAGTTTTAAAAATTTTGATTCTTTATTACTCCTTTAACTTTCATTTTATAGCCTATAACCTTTCTTTAAATAAAAAACCCTATTTTTTAAAGACAATCTCTTTAACAAGTGGTGCTGGGAAAAACTGGTCAACCACTTGTAATAGAATGAAACTAGAACACTTTCTAACACCATACACAAAAATAAACTCAAAATGGATTAAAGATTCAAATGCAGGACTAGAAACTATAACATTCCTAGAGGAGAACATATTCAAAGCACTCCCTTACATAAATCACAGTAGGATCCTCTATGACACACCTCCCAGAGTAATGGAAATAAAAGCAAAAATAAACAAATGGGACCTAATTAAAATTAAAAGCTTCTGTACAATAAAGGAAACTATAAGCAAGGTGAAAAGACAGCCCT
>NW_011400626.1:0-500 GCF_000754665.1 Bison bison bison | reverse complement strand
TGGATACATTTTGTGCCAGATTATTAACAAAAGTTGCAGTTTGCACTGATTGTGCCAGGGACAGGGCTGCAGTAATAGAGGAAGCAATAAGAGTTACCAAAGCTACAAATCCCAGAATTATTAACCTTGTTCTCCTGCGATAACGCATTAAAGCACCCTCTACTTCTCTCTAAAGTTCAAGTCCCGTTTCATCATACCAAGACCCATTAATCTTTACAGGAACAAAAGCAGGCTGTCTTAAGACTAGAACCCTAGTTTGATTAGTAATTTCCCTGACGCAGTTAGTTAAGGTACAATTGTTACAAGTTACATTATAATTTCGTAACCCAGGTTGTATTTTTACAGATTTTACTAGTAAAGCATAAGGGTGAGGCACACATGCACGAAGGTATCTCATGGT
This sequence comes from Bison bison bison, assembly GCF_000754665.1. NCBI lineage: Eukaryota > Metazoa > Chordata > Mammalia > Artiodactyla > Bovidae > Bison > Bison bison. Next base: position 100 of record NW_011400626.1, on the reverse strand, counting down.
GAGATTCCACAAATAACCGTGTCTCACTTTCGATCCCACCTGAAGGTAGGAACCCTCACATCCAAGGGCGCAGCTAGTTCCAGATTTCTGTTTGGAACAC
>NW_011400625.1:0-921 GCF_000754665.1 Bison bison bison | reverse complement strand
TCACGAGGTACGACGGCGAGGTCAGTGAGCCTCTCGTGGGGCGCCAGGGAAGTCGGGTCTCCATGCGAGTGGCGAGGGGGAGCGCGTCATTGATCCCGAGCCATGGTAGGGGAATCTGGCCTCGAGACGTGTTGAAGAAGGTCTCTCGAGGTCTTTCCCGGGTTGAGGCAGGAAACCCTTGGTTCCCTCGACTTGTGCAGGTGACCTCAGGGGGCTTCTCATGGTGGCTCTGAGAAGCCAGGGAAACTGGAGGTGGGAGGGGCCTCTCGGGACTCCACTGGGTTTGGTGCATTGGAAGAGGGCCTCATCTCCAGTTGAGGCAGGACCGCAGGGGTACCTCTGATTTCAGACTCCGATCGCAGGGTCCCTGCAGACTGGGGACAGGAGAGTCAGGCCTCGTCTTGGGTGGAGGCGATGGAACTCCGCTTGCCTCTCGAGATGTCCCCGGGGAGAGAGGCCGCTTGTCGAGCTGTATTTGGAACCTGGGGTTTTTTCCGAACGATGCCGGAAAAACTGCCCCTTCGTGTTGACTTCATTCACAGGGTGGAGTTCGGAGAGGTGTCCGGGCATCGGGATCTTATCAAGAGGGGACCGGGAAATCGGGGTCCTACGGAATGTGGAACCACCCACGAGGCCACGTCTGGAATGTCTTCGTGAGACCGGCCTCATCCTGAGGTGCGACCGGAAGGTCGGGAACCCCTTCCAGACAAAGCAGGGGAGTCGACCCTCCTGTCCAGATCAGGAGGGGAGAAAGGGCTCAGAGGAGGGGGTGCCGGAAAACCTCAGTGTTCCTCTCGAGGGAGACCGGGATTTCGGGGAACTTTGTGGGTCGCATCAAGGGTGCCAAGTGCCCTTTCGACCTCCAATTCCTAACGTGGGACTTCTCCTGAGACGCTGTAGCGGGAAAGGGCTTCATCTTGC
>NW_011400624.1:0-699 GCF_000754665.1 Bison bison bison | reverse complement strand
ATCAGAGTCTTTACCAGTGAGTCAAATCGTCACAGGAGGTGGCCAAAGTACTGGAGTTTCAGCTTTAGCATCATTGCTTCCAAGGAACACCCAGGACTAAACTCCTGTAGAATGGACTGGATGGATCTCTTACATCAAGAGTCTTTTCCAGCACTACAGTTCAAAAGCATCAATTCTTCCATGCTCAGCTTTCTTCACAGTCCTACTCTCACATCCATACATGACTACAGGAAAACCATAGCGCTGACTAGATGGACCATTGTTGGCAAAGTAATGTCTCTGCTTTTGAATATGCTATCAAGTGGGTCACAACGTTCTTCCAAGGAGTGTCTTTAATTTCATGGCTGCAGACACCAACTGCAGTGATTTTGAAGCCCCAAAAATAAAGTTTGACACTGTTTCCCCATCTATTTCCCATGACATGATGGGACCAGTTGCCATGATTTTCATTTTCTGAATGTTGAGCTTGAAGCCAACTTTTTCACTCTCCTCTTTCACTTTGATCAAGAGTCATTTTAGTTCCTCTTCACTTTCTGCCAGAAGGATGGTATCATCTGCATATCTGAGGTTATTGATATTTCTCTTGGCAATCTTAATTCCACCTTGTGCTTCCTCCAGCCCTGTGTTTCTCATGATGTACTCTGCATATAAGTTAAACAAGCAGGGTGACAATATACAGCCTAGACATACTCCTTTTCC
>NW_011400623.1:0-574 GCF_000754665.1 Bison bison bison | reverse complement strand
ATTAGCATATAAATAGTCGCCTAGGCCATCTCTCCTTCGAATACCCTGGATCAGTTGAGGCTGGTCCCCGGCAGGTGGCGACCGAACAGGGACCTCAGGAGGCAATACTCAAAGAGCTGAGCAGACACGAACCACGCAATCAGCAGGCAATAAGCATGGAGCTCAGCAGTGACGAATCATGCTGCTCAACTGGCAATAATCAAGCACGTGACCAGGCAGGAATCACGCAGCTCAGCTGGCAATTGTCAAGCAGATGAGCCGTCAGGAATCACGCAGCTCAGATGGCAATTGTCATGCAGATGAGCTGGCAGGAATCACGCAGCTCAGCAGGCCCTGATAACGTGAATCTGCAGGCACTGATCACGTGGCTGATCAAGTACAGATCACGTGACTGAGCATGCACTGATCACGTGGCTATCATGCACTGATGACGTGACTGCGCATGCACTGATGACCTGGCTGATCAGGCACTGATCACGTGGCTCATCATGCACTGATCACGTGTTTATCAGGCAATGATCAGTGGCTGACAGGCGCTGATCATGGGACTGTGCACGCACTGATCACGTGGCTA
>NW_011400622.1:0-560 GCF_000754665.1 Bison bison bison | reverse complement strand
TGTTCCTGTCTCTCCTCACCATCATGTTCGAGTCCTGCTTCCCTGCCTGCTTCTGACATCCCAAGTCGGGAGCAAAATGATATCATGCCTCGCTGACCAGACATCTGTACCCTAGATCCCTAGGCTTTAAGTGGAGTCCAACATTGGTAGCCATAATGATACATACTTTTTTCTATTCATTTGGCAACCATATACCAACTTATTCCATCGTTTCAAACTAATTTTCATTCATTTATTCAACATGTATTTATTGTACTTACTATGTGCAAGGTACTGTTGTAGGCCCTAGAAAGAAGTGACGACATTAAAAAAATCTCTACATTCATGAATATTTAAAACTGGTTTTATTGCTATCTTTTTATAAAAAGAAAAAGAAGAAAGAAGTGGGGACATAATTCATAACAGTAGCAGTGTGTGTCTTCAGATGATGGTGGGTAGCATCTGGAGTCAAGGAGGTGACCCAGTTCAATCAAACTACCATGTCTGCTGCTGAGTTCCCATAAGCTAATTCCATCCTTTTCTGGTTTTATCCAAGACCTGCCTAGAGACAGACCTAGCTG
>NW_011400621.1:0-697 GCF_000754665.1 Bison bison bison | reverse complement strand
TCCTCCCTCTTCTCTTCTCCACTGTAACGCTGTGAACCTCTCTGAGTGACCCTCATAGTAGAGAACTTTTACATCTTTAACGTTAGATGTTTTATCAATGGTGCTGTATAGAAGGAGAAGTTTTGAAACTACTGTAAAAATAAGACCGATAACCGGAAGCAGGAGGCTTAAGTCCAAACCCTGACTCCAGGGAACTCCTGACTCAGAGGAACATTAATTGACAGGAGCTCATCAAACGCCTCCATACCAACACTGAAACCAAGCACCACACAAGGGCCAACAAATTCCAGGGCAAGACATACCAAGCACATTCTCCAGCAACAAAGGAGCACAGCCCTGAGCTTCAAGATACAAGCTGCCCAAAGTCACCCCAAAACCATAGACATCTAATAACTCATTATGGACATTTCATTGCACTCCAGAGAAAAGAAATACAGCTCCACCCACCAGAACACCGACACAAGCTTCCCTAACCAAGAAACCTTGACAAGCCACCTGTACAAACCCACACACAGTGAGGAAAAGCCACAATAAAGAGAACTCCACAAACTGCCAGAATATAGAAAGGACACCCTAAAATCAGCAATTTAAACAAGATGAAGAGACAGAGGAATACCCAGCAGATAAAGGAACAGGATAAATGCCCACCAAACCAAACAAAAGAGGAAGAGATAGGGAATCTACCTGATGAAGAATT
>NW_011400620.1:0-542 GCF_000754665.1 Bison bison bison | reverse complement strand
GGTGTTTGACTTCCAATTTCCATTCTCTGTAGAACAAGAACAGGTCATTCCTTTATTGACATGCATAAAATACATCACATTTTCTGCTCTGCTGATGCTATAAATTCAATACCAATTCTCCAGCCATATCAGTTATGAGCATAAAGTATATCATGTAACCTCAAATCTCTAACAGTGGAAGGCTTAAAAAAGATGGATGCTGTTAGAATAATGCTGCTTCCTTTGATGTGACAACTCAGCATCCATCTCCCTCCCTCTCAGATGATTCTTCAGCATGTTAGAGCAGTGAGGAATGGTTTTTAGTCTCATAAGCAAGTTAGAGTGAAGACATTGGCCACATAATACACATGCTCCATTTTTTTTTTTTAATTCTGAATCTTGTGCAACTGTTCTCTTGTAACTACTTTACAGTTTCTAAAAGCAGTTATTGTCCAAAGCTGGAAGAACTTAAGTCTTCTCAGATGAGCATGTGAATGAATGGAGGGAGTAAACAAAAAATAAATAAAAAGTGAGTCTGATAGGGAGCAGCCAGATAAGAAAAA
>NW_011400619.1:0-550 GCF_000754665.1 Bison bison bison | reverse complement strand
ATTCTGAAAGAGATGGGAATACCAGATCACCTGATCTGCCTCTTGAGAAAACTATATGCAGGTCAGGAAGCAACAATTAGAACTGGACATGGAACAACAGACTGGTTCCAAATAGGAAAAGGAGTACGTCAAGGCTGCATATTGTCACCCTGCTTATTTAACTTGTATGCAGGGTACATCATGAGAAACGCTGGACTGGAAGAAGCACAAGCTGGAATCAAGATTGCTGGGAGAAATATCAATAACCTCAGATATGCAGATGACACCACCCTTATGGCAGAAAGGGAAGAGGAACTCAAAATCCTCTTGATGAAAGTGAAAGTGGAGAGAGGGAGGAGCCAAGATGGCGGAGGAGTAGGACGGGGAGAACACTTTCTCCCCCACAAATTCAGCAAAAGAGCATTTAAACGTCGAGTAAATTCCACAAAACAACTTCTGAGTGCCGGCAGAGGACATCAGGCACCCAGAAAAGCAACCCAACTCTTCGAAAGGAGGTAGGAAAAAATATTAAAAACAAACAAAAAAGAGACAATAGAGGGAGGGACGGAGT
>NW_011400618.1:0-733 GCF_000754665.1 Bison bison bison | reverse complement strand
TATTTCAAATCTCCATGACAAAACCCTAAGGCGTCCAGGAAGAAAGGAGTAGAGGGGCAGACACAAAGAGCAACCTTTCCCCTTGGTGCCATCGCAACCAGCTGCTTAGTTCCTTCATCTCAAGGACTATCATCTGGGCTTCTCTGGTTTGTCTGATTCTTGTTTCGGGGACCGTTTCTCGTCACAAGGCTGTCAACAGTGGGGGTGGGTGGTGTGTGTGGGGGGGTGGAGGGGGGAGGCCCTTCCTTTCCTACTTCCACCATGAGGACCCACGTGGGACAATACCACGGCCCGTCGCCCACCTGCATTGAGTGTGCAGCAACAATATCAACGGTAAAGTGCCGGTGAACAATGCGTATTCCTGGAATCCACTCCGTTGGCTACTGACTGTGTGTGCTGGTGGTCTGGAACCTAGACCTGGAAGCTTTCTTGGATGATTGCAAATGACACCAAAGTCTGAGGACGATGGAAGATCTTCTACATTTCTTGCAAGAGCCACACACCTCCAGAAGGAACCACAAGACTTGCCTGAAATGGTCAAGGTATAAGTATTGGACTCAACGTTGGAAGGTCTCCACCTTTGCTATGGAAGTCAAACGATCTTTCTTTGAAATGAAAATGGAGCCTACTGAACGTTCACATTCTTCTAGAGCATTTGAAAAGCCCTAACTTGTAGAAATCTGCTGTACGAGTTCCTTGAAAGCAAGACCCTCTATGTATGGATATGTCTTCA
>NW_011400617.1:0-541 GCF_000754665.1 Bison bison bison | reverse complement strand
AAGAACCGGGAGACTCGGGTTGACATATATACAGCACTGATACTACACATAAAGTCAACGAGTGAGGACCTAGTGCATAGCACAGGGAAGTCTACTCAGTGCTCTGTGGTGAAGTAAATGGGCAGGAAATCTAAAAGAGAGGGAGATACGTAAATAGATAGATAGATAGATAGATGACTGATTCACTTTGCTGTACAGCAGAAATTGACACAGCAGTGTAAAGCAACTATACGCCAAAAAATGGATGAATGAATTTTTAAAAAAGGAACACACTGGGCACCCTAGAACTTGTAGAAATGAGGAGTCCACACCCAGGGTGCAACACAGCGCTAGGGCTGCCCTAATGTTGGTTCACTGCCAACGGAATGCCTGGACCAAGCCTCTTCTACCCCAGAGATCTCAATGCAGAGGCGGGGAGGCAGCCAGTTGCAGTCTCACCAGAGCTCTGCTCTTGCTCACACAGCCATGCCAAGGCTGAGATCACCGGGAGAACAAGGGACTCACAGTCCCCCTCAGGACAACAGACACAGCTGCAGTCACT
>NW_011400616.1:0-588 GCF_000754665.1 Bison bison bison | reverse complement strand
GAACATCCATGCAAAGGACAAGCCTGCACAGCTCTGTAGCACATCTGACCCCTCCCCCCACTCACAGCCAGCAGCATTTCCAAGTGACCTCCTAAGGCCTTCGCCAAACTACAGGGGCACCTCTGGGTTTCCTGTTTCCCTCATTTTTTCGGAATCTTTTCTAAAAAAAGAAAAGAAAAAACATATTTAAAAAAAAAAAACCCCGCTTATTTCTTCGTAGAATGACCACAGTGGAAGGAAAACAGGCCTTCAATATTAAAACCTAAATTTGCAAAAAACTTGGAGCTTGGTATTTTGTTTTGTTTTGTTTTGTTTGAATCAAACCACCACATCATTTAAAATTTTTACACGTTCTAATTATTCGGTTCCAAAACACCAAACTTGTACTGCACACGGTCCCCATGGAAAGGCCCCCTCAGCAGGACAGCCACAGATGCTGCCATGAAAGGGCAGCAGGGTGCCCTCCTCCCTTGTTTTTCTGCCGGGGCGGCCACCGGGTTTTGAAACCCATGCACCCTACTAAGTTTCTAGGGTGCAATTCGTGGACCCTTCCCTTTCCCATCCCAGCAGGTGGTCAAGGGCCCGCTG
>NW_011400615.1:0-642 GCF_000754665.1 Bison bison bison | reverse complement strand
AAGGAGTACCTCGTCATATCAGTTTCTCTCCTTTGCTGTAGCTCTTTGTTCCCTTGTTTTATGGGACTATAAGCCCTTTAAATTCTACAGAAGTTTTCAGTTTCTCACTTTGTGATTTGACCATCATCCACCACCTCTACCTTCTCTTCTTTTATTGAGGGTCGGCTTTGTGCTAGCTATCATGTCAAGTGATTTACGTACATTATTTCATTTAATCTTCCCAGCAGGTAGATATTATCTTTAAGGTGGGTAGGTAGATATTATCTTTATTTTATAGATGAGAAACTGAGGCCCAGTGCTTTATGTAAATTGTTCATGCTCACTCAGCTAATAAGGGATAAAACTGTGGTTTTGAACTCGAGTTTCCCCTTTAAAATTTTAATAGCTTTAATATTGTAGTTTTAAGGTTACTAGATTTTCTGTAGTGTGTTAATCTTTTCTGAACTATACTTTTCTTTCTGTCACTCACAGCTTATTTCATGTTGTCAAATGAAAGAGCTTTTGCTATAGTTACATAATGGTAATTTAAATATGTTTATGCTCTGATTTCAAATAGGTTCTAATATTCTGGAGGAAAGGAATTATGTTTCTTATTAATTTTGTTTTAGCACATGGTAGTTGCTTACTAAAATATTTGACTGA
>NW_011400614.1:0-802 GCF_000754665.1 Bison bison bison | reverse complement strand
CTGCTTGACAATTGCCAGCTGAGCTGCGTGATTCCTGCCTGGTCACGTGCTTGATTATTGCCAGTTGAGCAGCATGATTCGTCACTGCTGAGCTCCATGCTTATTGCCTGCTGATTGCGTGGTTCGTGTCTGCTCAGCTCTTTGAGTATCGCCTCCTGAGGTCCCTGTTCGGTCGCCACCTGCCGGGGACCAGCCCCAACTGATCCAGGGTATTCGAAGGAGAGATGGCCTAGGCGACTATTTATATGCTAATCAGAGATGTCAAGAAGAATAGTATGAGGAGAGCTCAGTAGGAAAATTCGGTGGAGAAAAGAGACTGAGTAGCTTGGTTTACGCGGAAGACCAATCAAACTTAAAGACAAGAAGTTTGCACCACTTACGTAGGCCCCAGGAGCCCTCTCGAATAGCGAAAGGTGCCTCACCCTAGACACCTTCTCGAGTGGGTCTTAGCAGCCCAGGCAGAATTAGTAAGCGTGGTGGGTTCCGCGCTCCAGATGGAGACTCAGCTGGAAGTTAAAGGGAAGAATGACAAGGAACTTTATGAATTGGAGCTGTAGGTTAACTCTTTGACAGAGAGAGTGAGATGGTGGTGGGGGACAGCACCCAGTGAAATCAGAGGTGAGAGCACAAAGCAATACAGTAGGCAGACTCCGGTTTTTTTGGGGGGAGACCCTCGAGAATATCCGGGTGGATTCCTGAGGCTCGATCCCGCATTTGCGTATGCCGAGCCTCCTTCCTCATGACATTTGTCCAGAGTGGAATGCCTCCCGGGCTCCCGGCACCATGATCAGTGCATGCTCAG
>NW_011400613.1:0-623 GCF_000754665.1 Bison bison bison | reverse complement strand
GGCGAGGGGGAGGCGCGTCATTGCTCTCAAGTCATAGTAGGGGAAGTCTGGCCTCGAGACGTGTTGTAAGAAGGTCTCTCGAGGTCTTTCTCGGGTTGAGGGCAGGACACCCTGGGGTCCCGTCGACTTGTGCAGGTGACCTCAGGGGGCTTCTCATGGTGGCTCTGAGAAGTCAGGGAAACTGGAAGTGGGAGGGGGCCTCTCGGCACTCCACTGGGTTTGGTGCATTGGAAGAGGGCCTCATCTCCAGTTGAGGCAGGAACCTCAGGGTTCCTCTGATTTCAGACTCCGATCCCAGGGTCCCTGCAGACTTGAGAAAGGAGAGTCAGGCCTCGTCTTGTGTTGAGGCATGGAACTCCGCTTTCCTCTCGAGGTGTTCCGGGGGAGACAGGCCACTTTTCGAGCGGTATTTGGAACCTTCGTTTTTTTTCCCGACGATGCACGGGTGAGTCACTACCCCTTCGTGTTGACTTCATTCACAGGGTGGAGTTCGAAGAGGTGTCCGGGCATCGGTGACCGGGCAATCGGGGTCCTTCGGAATGTGGAACCACCCGCGAGGCCACGTGTGGAATGTCGTCGTGAGACCGGCCTCATCTTGAGGTGCGACGAGGTCGGGAACCCTT
>NW_011400612.1:0-575 GCF_000754665.1 Bison bison bison | reverse complement strand
AACACAAGAGGCATCCTCGAATTACCCCGTCCGAAATTCCGAGAATCCTGCTACACCTCGAGAAAAACCCCGTGGTTCCCCCGTCACCGCAAGATGTAGCCCTGTGCCGCTACAGCGTCTCAGGAGAAGTCCCACTTTAGGAATTGGAGTTCGAAACGGTACTTGTCACCCTTGATGCGACCCACAAAGTGCCCCGACATCCCGGTCTCCCTCGAGAGGAACACCGAAGTTTTCCGCACCACTTCCTCTGAGCCTCTTCTACCCTCCTGATCTGGACAGGAGGGTCGACTCCTCTGCTTTGTCTGGAAGGGGTTCCCGACCTTCCGGTCGCACCTCAGGATGAGGCCGGTCTCACGACGACATTCCAGACGTGGCCTCGTGGGTGGTTCCACATTCCGAAGGACCCCGATTTCCCGGTCCCCTCTTGATAAGAACCCGATGCCCGGACACCTCTTCGAACTCCACCCTGTGAATGAAGTCAACACGAAGGGGTAGTGACTCGCCCGTGCATCGTCGGGAAAACACCCCCAGGTTCCAAATACCGCTCGACAAGTGGCCTGTCTCCCCGGGAACAC
>NW_011400611.1:0-613 GCF_000754665.1 Bison bison bison | reverse complement strand
GGGTCATTTATTTTTCTGGAATTGAGCTGTAGGAGTTGCTTGTATATTTTTGAGATTAGTTGTTTGTCAGTTGCTTCATTTGCTATTATTTTCTCCCATTCTGAAGGCTGTCTTTTCACCTTGCTAATAGTTTCCTTTGATGTGCAGAAGCTTTTAAGGTTAATTAGGTCCCATTTGTTTATATTTGCTTTTATTTCCAATATTCTGGGAGGTGGGTCATAGAGGATCCTGCTGTGATGTATGTCGGAGAGTGTTTTGCCTATGTTCTCCTCTAGGAGTTTTATAGTTTCTGGTACTTACGTTTAGATCTTTAATCCATTTTTGAGTTTATTTTTGTGTATGGTGTTAGAAAGTGGTCCAGTTTCATTCTTTTACAAGTGGTTGACCAGATTTCCCAGCACCACTTGTTAAAGAGATTGTCTTTAATCCATTGTATATTCTTGCCTCCTTTGTCAAAGATAAGGTGTCCATATGTGTGTGGATTTATCTCTGGGCTTTCTATTTTATTCCATTGATCAATATTTCTGTCTTTGTGCCAGTACCATACTGTCTTGATAACTGTGGCTTTGTAGTAGAGCCTGAAGTCAGGTAGGTTGAATCCTCCAGTTCCATT
>NW_011400610.1:0-517 GCF_000754665.1 Bison bison bison | reverse complement strand
AGACGCTTACACCTTGGAAGGAAAGTTACATCCAACCTAGATAGCATATTCAAAAGCAGAGACATTACTTTGCCAACAAAGGTCCATCTATCTAGTCAAGGCTATGGTTTTTCCTGTGGTCATGTATGGATGTGAGAGTTGGGACTGTGAAGAAGGCTGAACGCCAAAGAATTGATGCTTTTGAACTGTGGTGTTGGAGAAGACTCTTGAGAGTCCCTTGAACTGCAAGGAGATCCAACCAGTCCATTCTGAAGGAGATCAGCCCTGGGATTTCTTTGGAAGGAATGATGCTGAAGTTGAAACTCCAGTATTTTGGCCACCTCATGTGAAGAGTTGACTCATTGGAAAAGACTCTGATGCTGGGAGGGATTGGGGGGCTGGAGGAGAAGGGGACAACAGAGGATGAGATGGCTGGATGGCATCACTGACTCGATGGACATGAGTCTGAGTGAAATCTGGGAGTTGGTGATGGACAGGGAGGCCTGGCATGCTGCGATTCATGGGGTCACAAAGAGTC
>NW_011400609.1:0-546 GCF_000754665.1 Bison bison bison | reverse complement strand
GACAGTGTAACTGCCATTTGTCAGGGGTTCACCTTTGGTTTCTCTTTGTTTTTTTTGGTATATTTATTTTAATCTAACTTAATACCATAACAAACCACCTGTTGTAACGGTGTTCCTGGCCAATGATCCAGCCCTGAACATTTGGAGTGGGAGCACTGACTCCAAGACCCTATACAACCGGAGAACTTCTAACCTTAGGGAGTATCAATTACTGAGAACTCACTCATGCAAACTAAACCACTTGAATATAAGACCTAGAATCACCCAACCACCAATCAGGACCACCCAACCCAGTGTAGGACACCTCATCCAAACAGCAAATAGGACAAAAATAGAAACCCAGTCATCAGCAGACAGGATTATCCTTCTCAATCAGCCCTGCACATCAGAAGGAAAAGAAAGAAAAAAAAAAACTACAGCACCAATCTCACCCAATGCAAAGCTTACATAAACCATTGGACCAAACTTAGGAGTGCAGAAACTAAAAGGAAGAAAGAATGCAAATTTGAAGGCTGGCAAAAGGAGACCTCAAACACAATAAGATCT
>NW_011400608.1:0-544 GCF_000754665.1 Bison bison bison | reverse complement strand
TGTGCGGCGCGGCGGAGGCCGGGAGGGGTGAGGTGAATGCGGAAGTGAGGGTGCGTCCCGCCGGGGTAGGATGGTGGAAGAGGTGAGGGCCGGAGCGCTGGGCCGTGCGGTGGGCATGGGTGTGGTCACCGGGAGGGTGCTAGCAGCCCCCGGTGGTGTGCGCGGCGGCGGCAGAGGGCAGAGTGGCCGTGAGGGAGGTGGCCGGGGCTGCGGTGTCCCTGGGAGTGGCGAGCTGCGTGGTGGAGCCGGTGGGCGTGCTGGCGGGAGGCGAGGGGCCGGCCGTGGTGTGGGTGGTGGGGAGTGTGGTCATGTCGGTGGGCAGAGGGCTGGTGTGCGGGGTGGAGGCGGAGGCGGGCTCTGTGCTGGGGGCAGGTGGAGGGGAGCGAGGCACCCCCGTGGACGCGGTGGGGCTACTGGTGGCCACGGGAGTGGAGGTGGTGGACGCGGGAGCATAGAGTGTGCTGCTGGGCGTGGCGGAGGATGTGACTGACGGCGGAGAGGGCACCCCCGTGGCGACAGGCTGGCTAGCGGTGTCACTGGGAGG
>NW_011400607.1:0-575 GCF_000754665.1 Bison bison bison | reverse complement strand
TCCTGAGGCGTTTGGAGAGAGGTCGCGAGGTTGGCCTCTAGGCCATGCAGGAGACGAAGGCCCTCATCTCCGCGAGTGACGGGGGGAGTCTCGGGGTGGTTCTCGAGCGGCGGCCCCAGGGTGCGGTTTCTCACGAGGTACGACGGCGAGGTCAGTGAGCCTCTCGTGGGGCGCCAGGGAAGTCGGGTCTCCATGCGAGTGGCAGGGGGAGCGCGTCATTGCTCTCGAGTCATGGTAGGGGAACCTGGCCTCGAGACGTGTTGAAGAAGGTCTCTCGAGGTCTTTCTCGGGTTGAGGCAGGAAACCCTGGCTTCCCTCGACTTGTGCAGGTGACCTCAGGGGGCTTCTCATGGTGGCTCTGAGAAGTCAGGGAAACTGGAGGTGGGAGGGGCCTCTCGGGACTCCACTGGGTTTGGTGCATTGGAAGAGGGCCTCACCTCCAGTTGAGGCAGGAACCTCAGGGTTCCTCTGATTTCAGACTCCGATCGCAGGGTCCCTGCAGACTGGGGACAGGAGAGTCAGGCCTCGTCTTGGGTTGAGGCATGGAACTCCGCTTGCCTCTCGAGGTGTCCCCG
>NW_011400606.1:0-601 GCF_000754665.1 Bison bison bison | reverse complement strand
CTGTGCGGCGTGGCGGGCGGCGGCGGCTCCCCGTCGCGGGGCCGCTTGCCTTGCCCCGCCGCCTCCCGTCGCCGGCCCTGGGCCGGTCTGCCTCGGCCCGGTCGCCGGCCGGCCGTCCGTCTGCCGCTCTGGGCCTGCCGCGCCGGTCGCCACGGCGCCTCGCCTCCCCACGCCTTCCGAGCCTCGGGGCTTTCTCCCGCCCCGTCCCCACCCCCCACGCCTCCCGCGGCCGTCTGTCCGGTTCTCCCGCCCTGTTTTTCGCCTCTCCCCGTACCTCTGACGCGTGTCCCCTGCCCGCTTGGCGCCCAGCTCCCCGTCGGAGCCCCTTCCCTCCGCGGTGGTGTGGGGGGGGGAAGGGTGCCCGGGAACGCGGGTTCGGGTAGGGGCCGCCCCCCAGCGGATGGGCTGGGGCGAGAGGACGGGGTCCGGCGGGGCCGGCCGCACCGGGTGTGTGAGGGTTGGAGGGGCGGGGGCGGGCTCTGCCCCGCGTCTCGGGGGAGGACGGCGGGGGGGTGGTCGTCTGGCGTCGGCGGGGCCCTCCGGGGCCGGCGGTCGGCCGGCGCGCGGCGGGGCACCCCCTGCGGTCACGGGCCGGCGGCGC
>NW_011400605.1:0-567 GCF_000754665.1 Bison bison bison | reverse complement strand
ACACACATTGTGCTAACCACTAAATTTGTTTCCCAAAAGGGAGAGTTTCTTCAAATTTGCTTTTGTAAAGAAGCTCTGAGGGGGACCACTCCTACTACTCACTCCCTTGAAAATCTCCCTGAAAATGTTGTTTTCTTCCCTCACCCCTCTTCTCCTTCTTGCTTACACTTGCAGACCTGGCATTAAGACCTGAATGATTTCTGTGAATTTTCTTTTCAAAACATACGTGACTGTTGATTTTCAATATATTTAGAAAGCAGAAAGTGTGATGCTTCCAGTTTTGTTTTTTCTCAGCATATATTTGTCAACTTGTGGTCTTTTGTGGTTTCATATGCATGGTAGAATTTTTTTTCCCTATTTTTATAAAAAGTCCCATTGGAATTTTGATAGAGACTACATTGAATCTGTAGATTTCTTTGGGTAGAATTGGCATGATAACAATATTAAGTCTCCCAATTCATGAAAGTGGAATATCTTTCTATTTGTGTCTTCTTTAAATTATTTTGTTAATATTTTGTCATTTTCAATACACAAGTCTTTCACCTCTGGTAAGTACTCTGGAAAAAG
>NW_011400604.1:0-682 GCF_000754665.1 Bison bison bison | reverse complement strand
ACATTAGGAAAACTGAAATCATGGCGTCCTGCCCCATCACTTCATGGAAAATATATGCACAAACAGAGGAAATGGTGGCAGACTTTATTTGGGGGAGGTGGAGGGCTACAAAATCACTGCAGATAGTGACTACAGCCATGAAATTAAAAGATGCTTACTCCTCCTAGAGAGCATAAAACAAGACCAGGAGCTAACTGTGGCTCAGATCAGGAAATCCTTATTTCCACATATTGACTTAAATTGAAAAAAGTAAGGAAAACCATTAGACCATTCAGTATTTACCTATATCAAATCTCTTATGATTATACAGTGGAAGTGAGAAATAAATTTAAGGGACTAGGTCTGATAGAGTGCCTGATGAACCATGGATGGAGACAGGTATCAAGATCATCCCCAAGTAAAAAGAAATAGCAAAAAACTCAAAATGAGTGCCTGAGGAAGCCTTACAAATAGCTGTGAAATGAAGAGAAGTGAAAGGCAAAGGAGAGAAGGAAAGATATAGCCATTTGAATACAGAGTTGCAAAGAATAGCAAGGAGAGATAAGAAAGCCTTCCTTAGTGATCAGTGCAAAGAAATAGAGGAAAGTAATAGCATGGGAAAGACTAGAGATCACGTCAAGAAAATTTGAGGTTCCAAGGGAATATTTCATGCAAAGATAGGCACAATAAGGACAGAAATGGT
>NW_011400603.1:0-561 GCF_000754665.1 Bison bison bison | reverse complement strand
CCAACGTTTGTTGCTAAGTCTCCATATCCCCTGCCCTTACACACATTAATGAATATATAGAAGGGAATAAGTATTAACCTTTGATATTAATCACGTTAGACCTTAGGCTAAGTAAATTCTTCCTTAACTAAAACCCACTACACCCTCACCCTGTAGGAATGTAACTTATTTGGGTGGCGTCTGTTTTGAGAATAATCAGCCCTGGAGAAATAAGTGTCCTGATTGACTGACCACTGTCACAAGGAGAGGGTCGTAAATTGTCAGCAGGTCCCCCTGGCCAGAAGATGATGTAACACCCCTAAGACCTCTGTATACATTTGTGTGAAGCACCTGACTTTAATAAAAGTCAGGACTGCTGTCCCCACGTGACTTTTGTATAACATCTCAGTGTATAAAAACAGACTCTGGAAAATAAAGAATTGGGATCAGTTTCTCGAAATACTGGTCTCCCCATGTCGCTCTCTCTCTCACTCTGGTTGAGTCTCCATCTGGAGCGTGGAACCCACCATGCTTACTAATTATGCCTGGGCTTCTAAGATCCGACCGGGGAGGCCTCAGTGT
>NW_011400602.1:0-611 GCF_000754665.1 Bison bison bison | reverse complement strand
ATAACTTATCTAAAGTTGCACTGCAAAGCCCCGGTCTGGGGCACTTCACCTCCTCTGTGTCTATGCTGAGAGTTTTTGTACTTTCTCTCTGAAATAAATCCTGTTTGCTTGCTACCATGAAAAAGAAAAAGGCCAGGTCTCTCAGACTGCAAAGCCCATATTCTATTTGTTAAAAATATATATTGTTGTTTTGCTCCTAAATTTTCTTTATTTATCATTATTTATTTGGCTTTCTTCAGGTCTTCACTGTGGCATGTGGAATCTAGTTTCCTGACCAGGGATCAAACCCAGGCTCCCTACATTGGGACTAGTGTCTTAGCCACTGGAACACCAGGGAAGTCCCCCCATATTCTTTCTTATTCTTTCTTCCAGATAGAATTCGCAGGAATTTCACAGATTGAACTAAGTAATTAAAAATCTCTCCTTTAGATATTTTTAGTTCTGCATATCCAAACCAAACACCTAGTGTATTTGTCAGAATTTGAAAGAAGTCTATTAAAGACTGCTTGCAAGAAAACCACTGTATAAACTATGTTTTATAAGTTCTTCTGTTTTAATTATTTAGGTTTTCTAAAGTTTGAAGGAAAAAAAAAAGGAGACAGAAACCAGTT
>NW_011400601.1:0-517 GCF_000754665.1 Bison bison bison | reverse complement strand
GACCTTCCGGTCGCACCTCAGGATGAGGCCGGTCTCACGACGACATTCCAGACGTGGCCTCGTGGGTGCTTCCACATTGCGAAGCACCCCGATTTCCCGGTCCCCTCTTGGTAAGAACCCGATGCTCGGACCCCTCTCCGAACTCCACCCTGTGAATGAAGTCAACACGAAGGGGCAGTGACTCGCCCGTGCATCGTCCGGAAAAGACCCCCAGGTTCCAAATACCGCTCGAAAAGTGGCCCTTTCCCCGGGGACACCTCGAGAGGCAAGCGGAGTTCCATGCCTCAACCCAAGACGAGGCCTGACTCTCCTGTCCCCAGTCTGCAGGGACCCTGCGATTGGAGTCTGAAATCAGAGGAACCCTGAGGTTCCTGCCTCAACTGGAGATGAGGCCCTCTTCCATTGCACCAAAACCCCGTGGAGTCCCGAGACGGCCCCCCCCCAAAGTCCCAAGTTTCCCCTGACTTCTCAGAGCCACCATGAGAAGCCCCCTGAGGTCACCTGCACAAGTCGAGGG
>NW_011400600.1:0-559 GCF_000754665.1 Bison bison bison | reverse complement strand
TTTATGTAGTTTTCGTTGATTTTTACTGTTAAGGCTAACTGAACAAGGCAAGAGAGAAACCCCAGAATTGAAAAGCAATTGACGGTTTTGAAAGAAACATGTGCAGGTGAAGCTCTCTTCCTTTTTGAAGAGATGGTTAAATGCAAAATCTTGATTCAACACATATGACTTTTGTGCACTTTATTTCAAAATCTCCATGACAAAACCCTTAAGGCGTCCAGGAAGAAAGGAGTAGAGGGGGACAGACAAAAAAGAGCAACCTTTCCCCTTGGTGCCATCGCAACCAGCTGCTTAGTTCCTTCATCTCAAGGACTATCATCTGGGCTTCTCTGGTTTGTCTGATTCTTGTTTCGGGGACCATTTCTCGTCACAAGGCTGTCAACAGTGGGGGTGGGTGGTGTGTGGGGCGGGGGAGGGGGGGAGCCCTTCTTTCCATTCCACATGAGACCCAGTGGACAATCCAGGCCCTGCCCACTGCATTGAGTGTGCAGCAACAATATCAACGGTAATGCCGGTGAACAATGCGTATTCCTGGAATCCACTCCGTTGGCTACTGACT
>NW_011400598.1:0-618 GCF_000754665.1 Bison bison bison | reverse complement strand
GAGTTGCGGCGGGATTCTCGAGTTACACGGGGAATTCAGGATGCCTCTTGTGTTGGCCCAGGGAAGTCCAATCTTCCACTCGAGTTGCGAAGGAAAGCTGGGGATTGCTCTCGAGTGACTGCAGAGCCAATAGAGCTCATCTAGGCTTGTGTCCAGAAGCCAATGTTCCTCTCCAGGGGCGACCGGAATCTCGGGGTTGCATTCCAGACGCACCCGGGGAGAGAGGCATTCATCTCGAGTGGAAGCAAAGAACCCCTCCCTGCTCTCGAGTCGCGACGGGTATCTCTTGGAGCTCGCTGGGTGGACTAAAGGGAGTCAAGCCTCCTGAGGCGTTTGGAGAGAGGTCGCGAGGTTGGCCTCTAGGCCATGCAGGAGACGAAGGGCCGCATCTCCGCGATGACGGGGGGTCTCGGGGTGGTTCTCGAGCGTCGGCCCCAGGCTGCGGTTTCTCACGAGGTACGACGGCGAGGTCAGTGAGCCTCTCGTGGGGCGCCAGGGAAGTCGGGTCTCCATGCGAGTGGCGAGGGGGAGCGCGGTCATTGCTCTCAAGTCATGGGAGGGGAATCTGGCCTCGAGACGTGTTGAAGAAGGTCTCTCGAGGCCTTTCTCGGGTTGAGG
>NW_011400597.1:0-608 GCF_000754665.1 Bison bison bison | reverse complement strand
TCAGGATGAGGCCGGTCTCACGACGACATTCCAGACGTGGCCTCGTGGGTGCTTCCACATTGCGAAGCTACCCCCGGATTTTCCCGGTCCCCTACTTGGTAAGAACCCGATGCCCGGACACCTCTCCGAACTCCACCCTGTGAATGAAGTCAACACGAAGGGGCAGTGCCTCGCCCGTGCATTGTCCGGAAAAGACCCCCAGGTTCCAAATACCGCTCGACAAGTGGCCTCTCTCCCCGGGGACACCTCGAGAGGCAAGCGGAGTTCCATGCCTCAACCCAAGACGAGGCCTGACTCTCCTGTCCCCAGTCTGCAGGGACCCTGCGATCGGAGTCTGAAATCACAGGAACCCTGAGGTTCCTGCCTCAACTGGAGATGAGGCCCTCTTCCAATGCACCAAACCCCGTGGAGTCCCGAGAGGCACCCGCCCCCACCTCCAGTTTCCCTGACTTCTCAGAGCCACCATGAGAAGCCCCCTGAGGTCACCTGCACTAGTCGAGGGAAGCCAGGGTTTCCTGCCTCAACCCGAGAAAGACCTCGAGAGACCTTCTTCAACACGTCTCGAGGCCAGGTTCCCCTACCATGACTCGAGAGCAATGACGCGCTCC
>NW_011400596.1:0-621 GCF_000754665.1 Bison bison bison | reverse complement strand
ACACACACACACACTTGAGTGTGGTCTTTGGAAATACTTGTGTTCGTAGTTGCTGGGTTGAGCCCAACTTTAATACAACCCATGGACTGCGGCCCATCAGGCTCCTCTGTCCGTGGCATTTCCCAGGCGAGGATACTGGGAGTGGGTTGCCATTTCCTTCTCCGGCGGGATCTTCCCGACCCAGGGATCAAACCCCAGTCTCCTGCGCGCGGATGCCTTGCCATCTGAACCAGGACATTGCTAATTCCCTAGGCAAAATACAAAGAATAGAGCTCGTGTTCTACTAAATGGAAAGATGATTTCAGAAACAGAAGCTGTCCTTTGTTGGTATCTTTGAATTCTTTATGTAGTTTTCGTTGATTTTTACTGTTAAGGCTAACTGAACAAGGCAAGAGAGAAACCCCAGAATTGAAAAGCAATTGACGGTTTTGAAAGAAACATGTGCAGGCGAAGCTCTCTTCCTTTTTGAGAGATGGTTAAATGCAAAATCTTGATTCAACACATATGACTTTTGTGCACTTTATTTCAAATCTCCATGACAAAACCCTAAGGCGACCAGGAAGAAAGGAGTAGAGGGGCAGACACAAAGAGCAACCTTTCCCCTTGGTGCCATCACAACCA
>NW_011400595.1:0-646 GCF_000754665.1 Bison bison bison | reverse complement strand
CGATGTTTATGTCTCTTAGAATTCAACCCAATGTGCAAATTGCCATGTGCTTTCTTAGATAAACATGGAATTGTGTTTACCTGTTCACATGCTCTTCCTGTTAGCTTCTCCTGTGTTACGTATTTTCCCCTTAGGTGAGCTCTGGTAATTTGTCATGGGTGGGTATCAGTTGGAGCTCAGCACCCTTGTGAATAGTGTGTCCATCAGCAAGCATTTTAAGGTTACTGTTAGAAAAAAAAAATAGTCCACAAGACACCAGCATTTCTTCATGCCCTGCTCTTGTTGCTCTGGTAACAGAAGCCTCTGTGGTTATCCCAGACCTGCTTGTAAATGAGAGTAAAATAAGAAAGAGGAAGCCACCCTAAAGCTTTTGTCTCTTGAGCCTTTAAGATTTTTTTTACTATAAGTAAAGTTGTATTTCTTACTTAAGACTATTTACTCCATTGTAATTATTGCAGGTAAACAGTTTCTCCTTCCCTTCCACAGACAACTGGAGGTATTCTGCTGCAGTTATTGTCACCTATTTTTTTCAGAATCTGAAAAAATCAACAGAATCTGTTGAGGACATGTCTCTTGATACAGGAGGTCTGTGTGGATTATGAATTGCATAGGTATTCAGGGGAATAAGTCTATTGCAGCCTTCACC
>NW_011400594.1:4049-4377 GCF_000754665.1 Bison bison bison | reverse complement strand
GGGCGCAGAGCTGGAGCTCCGCCGGTGTGGAAGCTCACTCGGTCCTTCCCACTAACAGGCTTGCAACCACCCGCCGGCAGCCAGCCTCTTCTCTCCCGCGTTCCGGGCATTGGGCTCCAAACCTGGGACCAAAGTACTGCCCGGAGCTCACTGATCATGGGCTGGTTCCCCTGCGCTGCGGCTGTGCTAGGGAGCCCAAACGCACAGGGGAACCCGCACAGCACATCCACCTGCCTCTAGGGCGGGAGGACAGCTCCGAGGGAGGCCCGGTCTGGCAGGCGCTTTCGGGGCACAAACGGGCACCACTCTGGCTGTGGAGCTGCCTCCC
>NW_011400594.1:0-732 GCF_000754665.1 Bison bison bison | reverse complement strand
TCCCTCGGAAAGAGCTCTCCCTGCGGGAGGCTTTGGCAGTGTGCACACCCCCAGCCCCTAACGCCCTCTGCAAGGACGCCTGGCTCCTAGGTCCGAAGGGAAGGCGAGAGCTGAGCTGAGGCACCAGTCAGGCACCAGTCACGTCTCCCACACTCCCGCAGAATGCTCCTTCCCGGGCGCGAACGCTAGAAGCTGGGCAGGGCTTGGGGAGGCTCGCCCAGGCCAGAACAGCCTCTCGGCCGGGGCTCTGTGCTATCGCGCCTGGGCGCAGAGCTGGAGCTCCGCCGGTGTGGAAGCTCACTCGGTCCTTCCCAGTAACAGGCTGCAAGCACCCGCCGACAGCCAGCCTCTTCTCTCCCGCGTTCCGGGCATTGGGCTCCAAACCTGGGACCAAAGTACTGCCCGGAGCTCACTGATCATGGGCTGGTTCCCCTGCGCTGCGGCTGTGCTAGGGAGCCCAAACGCACAGGGGAAGCCCGCACAGCGCATCCACCTGCCTCTAGGCGGGAGGACAGCTCCAGGGAAGGCCCGGTCTGGCAGGCGCTTTCTGGGCACAAACGGAGCACCACTCTGGCTGTGGAGCTGCCTCCCCAAGCCAGGGGCACCGGGACCCTGATTCCCTCCGTGCGGCGCTCAGTCTGGGCGGGGAAGCACCAGCTTGGGAATGCAGCCTGGGGCGCTTCCTTTCCCTCGGAAAGAGCTCTCCCTGCGGGAGGCTTTGGCAGTGTGCAC
>NW_011400593.1:0-602 GCF_000754665.1 Bison bison bison | reverse complement strand
AGATGGATAAAGTCCCTCATACAAACATTTGAGTTTCGAACTTTCAAAGATGCGAATGTGTGTTTGCATGTCCAATCACATTAGTTCATGCATCTGGTGTGCACGGTCATGTGTGTCCATCCACTACAGGTGGCTGTGCTTTTGTGTACTTTACAGTACAGTAGAGCAGTTTTTTAATTCAAGCCCAGGATGTCTGGAAGCAAGCTTACAAACAGCGGAGTGTAGCCAGTTGTGTTAGTTGTGTACCGAGGCTGACTGTGTTGGATTTACGATCAAATTGGACCTATGAATTCGCTTTTGGAACAGAACTCATTCATACAGAGTAGACTTACTGTACTTTGATCATGGACAATGGTCATTGAGACCGTGTTCCTTTGAGGAAGTGTGAAAGTAACTTAGATATGGATATATAGATTTATATACATTCCTTTGTTAATGTTCTTTTTCATTATGGTTTATTCCAGGATACTAGATATAGTTCCCTGTGCTATACAGTAGGACCTTGTTGCTTAGCCATTCTAAATGTAATAGCTTGCATCTACCAACCCCAAACTCCCGGTCTGTCCTGCTCCCTCCTCTCCTCCCACTTGGCAACCACAGGT
>NW_011400592.1:0-564 GCF_000754665.1 Bison bison bison | reverse complement strand
AATACAATTTCTAATCAATCTTTTAACTACTCAAAAGAATCTGTGTTTAGACAGTTTAGAACATCTCCTGCCTCTCACAGTTGGGAGGCTCTGAACAGTCACATGTGGCCGGAAAAACCTATTCAGGCAGGCTAGAGGATTTCCAAAGGAGTTTGTAGGTTAAACACTGTCACACCCAGGAATTATTAACTGGAAATGTAAGCTAACTCTTTTTTTCAGAGAGAGGTAGTTGGGGAGAGCCCCCCTGTAAAGTCAGAGGTTTAGGTGAAAGCGCAAGCAGAAAGTAGGCAGACTCTGGTTTTTGGGGGTATATGCTTGAGAATTTCCAGGGGGACTCCTGAAGCTCGATCCCGCCTTTGCGTATGCCGAGCCTCCTTCCTCATGACCTTTGTCATGGGCGGAGTACCTCACTGGCTCCCAGCAGTGACAGAATTCCAGATGAGCTATTCCAGATCCTGAAAGATGATGCTGTGGAAAGTGCTGCACTCAATATGCAATATGCAATATGCACTCAATATGCAATATGCCGGCTCACGGCACTAGGGGAATCTGGCCTGAAGACGT
>NW_011400591.1:0-512 GCF_000754665.1 Bison bison bison | reverse complement strand
TGGTGGGGGACAGCCCCCAGTGAAATCAGAGGTGAGAGCACAAAGCAATACAGTAGGCAGACTCCGGTTTTTTTGGGGGTAGAGATGCTCGAGAATATCCGGGTGGAATCCTGAGGCTCGATCCCGCATTTGCGTATGCCGAGCCTCCTTCCTCATGACCTTTGTCCAGAGTGGAATGCCTCCCCGGCTCCCGGCACATGATCCGTGCATGCTCAGTCACGATATCAGTGCCTGCTCAGCCACGTGATCACTGACGGCACAGTCACGTGATCAGGGCCTCTCAGTCACGTGACACCGTATGATAAACACGTGATCAGTGAACGACCAGCCACGTGATCACTGCATGCGCAGTCAGGTGGTCAGTTCCTGATCAGCCACCTGATCAGTGCGTGCACAGTCCCCTGATCAGCGCCTGTCAGTCACTGGTCACTGCCTGATAAACACGTGATCAGTGCCCGAACAGCCACGTCATCAGTGCATGCGCAGTCACGTGATCAGTGCATGATAGCCAC
>NW_011400590.1:0-581 GCF_000754665.1 Bison bison bison | reverse complement strand
GATGCAGGTTTGATCCCTGGGTCGGGAAGATCCCCTGGAGGAGAAATGGCAATCCACTTCAGTATTCTTGCTGGAAAATACCATGGACAGAGAAGCCTGGCAGGCTACAGTCCATGGGGTCGCAAAAGAATTGGACGTGATTGAGCAACTAAACAATAACAACACACATAAATAATACATACATAAATCACAAAACTACTTTTTAGTGCTCTGAAACTGATTTTCTGGTGCTGAATGCAATGTAGTATTAAATAACATTTAGAAAATAGACACATAAATAATTCAATAAAATCAACAAGAATGCAATGATTCAGAGATAACCACTGTTAGAATGTTGTTAGACTCAACAGAAACTTGGGCAACAAATATAGGTAAGCAATTCACAGAAGAGAAAAATTACAGTAAGTATTAAACACATAATAAAATGTACTCAGCCCCACTGGTTGTTCAGGAAATTGAAAATAAAACAATGCAACAAATATAAAAGCTAACATGAGAGACATAGGTGAAGAAAGCGTCAAAGAAGAGAAACATAAAATCAAGGACATTACCCAGAAGGTAGCATACACACACGTTGTGAA
>NW_011400589.1:0-641 GCF_000754665.1 Bison bison bison | reverse complement strand
GAGGCATCCCGAATTCCCCGTCGTAACTCGAGAATCCCGCCGCAACTCGAGAAAACCACGTGGTTCCCCGTCATCGCAAGATGAAGCCCTTTCCCGCTACAGCGTCTCAGGAGAAGTCCCACGTTAGGAATTGGAGGCCGAAACGGTACTTGGAACCCTTGATCGCGCCCCCACCAAGTTCCCCGGCATCCCGGTCTCCCTGGAGAGGAACACCGAGGTTTTCCGGCACCACTTCCTCTGAGCCCCTTCTACCCTCCTGATCTCCACAGGAGGGTCGACTCCCCTGCTTTGTCTGGAAGGGGTTCCCGACCTTCCGGTCGCACCTCAGGATGAGGCCGGTCTCACGACGACATTCCAGACGTGGCCTCGTGGGTGCTTCCACATTGCGAAGCACCCCGATTTCCCGGTCCCCTCTTGGTAAGAACCCGATGCCCGGACACCTCTCCGAACTCCACCCTGTGAATGAAGTCAACACGAAGGGGCAGTGACTCGCCCGTGCATCGTCCGGAAAAGACCCCCAGGTTCCAAATACCGCTCGACAAGTGGCCTCTCTCCCCGGGGACACCTCGAGAGGCAAGCGGAGTTCCATGCCTCAACCCAAGACGAGGCCTGACTCTCCTGTCCCCAGTCTGCAGGGACCC
>NW_011400588.1:0-501 GCF_000754665.1 Bison bison bison | reverse complement strand
ACACACACACAAACACACACACACACACACACACTCGTTATACAACTAAAAGAAGTTTAAGCTGACACTTAGCAAAGTGCTTTGGCCCAAGCGAACTAACTGGAAAGGCCTAGTAAAATATTCAAAGTGTAAACCAATCAATCAAGCATTGAGTAAATAAATACAATTTACTTGTATTTGAATTTACACTCAGGAAATTACCTAAAAATGGAGACAAGAGACTCACTACAGCTTAGTTATCTGTAGTCCTTTCTCTTTTGTTCTGAGAGGGATGGTAACCCCTTGGTGATTATCACTTTCTAGCATTTTGTGAAAGCTTAGAGGATTTAAATGAATTGTGGGGAGGGGCAGAAAGAGTGGGGAGAGACAAAGAGGAGGAGAAAGGAAGAGGAAATGGAGAGATTTCTCTTGACATAGGTCTACAGCCAAGATTCCAGGTTCCTTGAATGGTGCACAGAGATTCTAGATATCTGTGCCAGAAGTGGAGAAGGTATGGCATTC
>NW_011400587.1:0-811 GCF_000754665.1 Bison bison bison | reverse complement strand
GAGCAGCATGATTCATCACTGCTGAGCTCCATGCTTATTGCCTGCTGATTGCGTGGTTCGTGTCTGCTCAGCTCTTTGAGTAATGCCTCCCGAGGTCCCTGTTCGGTCGCCACCTGCCGGGGACCAGCCCCAACTGATCCAGGGTATTCGAAGGAGAGATGGCCTAGGCGACTATTTATATGCTAATCAGAGATGTCAAGAATAATAGTATGAGGAGAGCTCAGTAGGAAAATTCGGTGGAGAAAAGAGACTGAGCAGTTTGGTTTACGCAGAAGACCAATCAAACTTCAAGACAAGAAGTTTGCACCACTTACGTAGGCCGCAGGCGCCCTCTCGAAAAGCGAAAGGTGCCTCACCCTAGACACCTTCTCGAGTGGGTCTTAGCAGCCCAGGCATAATTAGTAAGCGTGGTGGGTTCCGCGCTCCAGATGGAGACTCAGCTGGAAGTTAAAGGGAAGAATGACAAGGAACTTTTATGAATTTGGAGCTGTAAGTTAACTCTTTGACAGAGAGAGCGAGATGGTGGTGGGGGACAGCCCCCAGTGAAATCAGAGGTGAGAGCACAAAGCAATACAGGAGGCAGACTCTGGTTTTTTTTGGGGGGGAGATGCTCGAGAATATCCGGGTGGACTCCTGAGGCTCGATCCCGCATTTGCGTATGCCGAGCCTCCTTCCTCATGACCTTTGTCCAGAGTGGAATGCCTACCCGGCTCCCGGCACATGATCAGTGCATGCTCAGTCACGATATCAGTGCCTGCTCAGCCACGTGATCACTGACGGCACAGTCACGTGATCAGCGCCTCTCAGTCAC
>NW_011400586.1:0-671 GCF_000754665.1 Bison bison bison | reverse complement strand
GCCGGAAAACCTCAGTGTTCCTCTCGAGGGAGACCGGGATTTCGGGGAACTTTGTGGGTCGCATCAAGGGTGCCAAGTGCCCTTTCGACCTCCAATTCCTAACGTGGGACTTCTCCAGAGGCGCTGTAGCGGGAAAGGGCTTCATCTTGCGATGACGGGGGAACCACGTGGTTTTTCTCGAGTTACGGCGGGATTCTCGAGTTACGACGGGGAATTCAGGCTGCCTCTTGTGTTGGACCAGGCAAGTCCAATCTTCCGTTCGAGTTGCGAAGGAAAGCTGGGGATTGCTCTCGAGTGACTGCAGGGCCAATAGACCTCATCTAGGCTTGTGTCCAGAAGCCAATGATCCTCTCCAGGGGCCACAGGGATCTCGAGGTTGCATTCCAGACGCACCCGGGGAGACAGGCATTCATCTCGAGTGGAAGCAAAGAACCCCGCTCTGCTCTCGAATCGCGACGGGTATCTCTTGGAGCTCACTGGGTGGACCCAAGGGAGTCAAGCCTCCTGAGGCGTTTGGAGAGAGGTCGCGAGATTGGTCTCTAGGCCATGCAGGAGACGAAGGCCCTCATCTCTCGATGACGGGGGAATCTCGGGGTTGTTCTCGAGCGGCGGCCCCAGTGTGCGGTTTCTCACGAGGTACGATGGCGAGGTCAGTGAGCCTCTCGTGGGGC
>NW_011400585.1:0-544 GCF_000754665.1 Bison bison bison | reverse complement strand
CCTCCATTAGCTGTTCTCATAGTGATGCTTTCTACGGCCCACTTCAATTTCACATTCCAGGATATCTGGCTCTTGGTCAGTGATCACACCACCCTAATTATCTGGGTCATGAAGATCTGTTTTTGTACAGTTCTTCTGTGTTCTTGCCACCTCAATTCTTGTTTATTCAGTGATATTCTAGAAAAGTCTCTTCTTTGTCCTGGGTTAAGTTTTCTGTTTCTCTGGATGGTTCCCATCAGCAAACAGAATGACTATAATCTTACCTCTCATTAAAAATCTGTCCTTTGGTGACACATCGCCTATGCTTTTTTTATTTCATATTTGCTTATGCTAGACTTCTGCAGAGTTGTTTGTAGAATCTGTTATCTCCAGGTCTCTCATTTTCCTTTAAAATTCACTCTTGTCAAGGTCAACAGTGAATTCCAAATGTTTAACTTAGTGGTCAATTTTTAGTTGTTATTTTATTTAATTTATTGACAGCCTTTATCAGAGGAGTTCATTTACCTCCTCCCTGAAAAAAAAAAATGTTTCATTTGCGTTACAG
>NW_011400584.1:0-668 GCF_000754665.1 Bison bison bison | reverse complement strand
TCCCTCACTGACCTTCAAGTCAATCATGTAGCTGGAAAGTCTTTATCTTGTTGCTGATCATGATGCAAACTTGAGGGTGGTTCATAATCTGCTTTCAGGCCACATGCCGAGCCAAGAAGAGCCAGGAGCATCAGCCGTAATCTCAGGTGGAAGAAGGACACCAGAACAGGCATCTGCAAGGATGCCGGGAACTTCTGCTTGCCGGGCTACCACTGTTGTCCTCAGGCCCTTCCATACCATCAGGCACACTCATGGCTCTGTACCGGGGTCCAGCCCCGGTTGGATCCAGGGATTCCCTCAGGAGAATGGCGTTGGTGAAAGGACAGCAGAGGGGAGAGAAAGAGGCTTGATCTATCTGGTTTACACAGAAATAAATAATAATAAATAAATAAAGTCCGTGACACGGACTTTGCACTGTCCACGGAGGCCACAGGCGCCCTCTCAGTGGGGTGAAGACGCAGAGCATCCTTTCCCTGAAGACGCTAGGTGTCCTCCCGATTGAGTCTTAGAAGCCCGGGCAGGTAAGTGGACTCAGAGGACACCCACGCTCCAATTCGTCATCCTGAAGGAAGAACAGAGAGAGAAAAGGAGAGAAAAGGAAACAAGAATGACACAGGGAGAACAAGCCTGATGAGCAAGGCCTGTAGCTTTATTTTCAAAAGGAGCTT
>NW_011400583.1:0-581 GCF_000754665.1 Bison bison bison | reverse complement strand
AAGAGGTCAGCAAGAGATGGGAGACTGCAGTCCAGAGGTCCTAGCAACGTCCAGTCGAGCAGCAAAGACCCAGCATAAGTCAAACGAATTTCAATGTTACCCAAAACAAATAAAATCTAACGGGACAGAAGTTCTTGGAACACATGACTGAGGTTAGGGGTGAGGGCGAGTACATGTAGTGTGCCAGGGATACTCTTAAAGTATACTCTTAACATAGATGAGGAGAACAAGGAAGGAGGAAAACTTACTGTTTGGTTCAGGTCGCGTTCTGAGCCTTTGGGGAACCGACCTGAAGCCAGAGTCTAGCCGAAATACACAGGCTTTGAACATCGCTGAAGACCAACATTCCTAAGGAAAAAACGACATTGCTTAGCTCAAGGTTTGTCTGGGAAATTCTTACACATCAGGAGATGGCTCCGAGGTGGATTTCTACAAAGAACATCCATGCAAAGGACAAGCCTGCACAGCTCTGTGCACATCAGCCCCCTTCCCCCCCCTCACAGCCAGCAGCATTTCCAAGTGACCTCCTAAGGCCTTCGCCAAACTACAGGGGCACCTCTGGGTTTCCTGTTTCCCTCATT
>NW_011400582.1:0-639 GCF_000754665.1 Bison bison bison | reverse complement strand
AGGGTCCCCGGTGCCCCCTGGCTTGGGGAGGCGGCTCCACAGCCAGAGTGTTGCCCGTTTGTGCCCAGAAAGCGCCTGCCAGACCGGGCCTTCCCTGGAGCTGTCCTCCCGCCTAGAGGCAGGTGGATGTGCTGTGCGGGCTTCCCCTGTGCGTTTGGGCTCCCTCGCACAGCCGCAGCGCAGGGGAACCAGCCCCTGATCAGTGAGCTCCGGGCAGTACTTTGGTCCCAGGTTTGGAGCCCAATGCCCGGAACGCGGGAGAGAAGAGGCTGGCTGCCGGCGGGTGCTTGCAAGCCTGTTACTGGAAGGGCCGAGTGAGCTTCCACAGCGGCGGAGCTCCAGCTCTGCGCCCAGGCGCGATAGCACAGAGCCCCGGCCGAGAGGCTGCTCTGGGCTGGGCGAGCCTCCCCAAGCCCTGCCCGGCTTCTAGCGTTCGCGCCCGGGAAGGAGCAGGCTGCGGGAGTGTGGGAGACGTGACTGGTGCCTGACTGGTGCCTCAGCTCAGCTCTCGCCTTCCCTTCGGACCTAGGAGCCAGGCGTCCTTGCAGAGGGCTTAGGGGCTGGGGGTGTGCACACTGCCCAAGCCTCCCGCAGGGAGAGCTCTTTCCGAGGGAAAGGAAGCGCCCCGGGCTGCATTCC
>NW_011400581.1:0-522 GCF_000754665.1 Bison bison bison | reverse complement strand
CTAGAGACAGCCATTTTAGAAAGGACTTTTCCTGCAAGAAGGCTCTAAGTCCACATAGTGAACCATGGCACACTCACAGACCAGAAAACTAGAAAAATACCAAAGAAGACCAAGCCAGCTTCCATTGAAGACCCTTTCCTCCATGGAGGTAGAGAGGAATGTATATGACTGCCAGAAGCAGAAGCAAATAGGTTACTAGTAACTTGGTCCTACAGACATCCCTACCAAGCTCTAAGCTGGTTGAAATTTGCTAATGATGAATTCCTGAGTTCATGGACAGTTCCCATAGGCCGGGATCATGACAGCCTGGGGTCAGCTACCCTGAAGAGACACATGGAACACCTGAGGCTGTGGGCTCTGGCACAGGTAGCAAACTCTGTGGTTGAGACCAGAGAGCTGCATAAGGCATGGGCCACCTAGGACTGTGTCTTGTCCTCCAACCAGCCACCTGAGATTTTTGACTTGTGAAGAGCAAAAAGCACCGAGCCAATCATGGTCATTGCCCTTGCTGAGCACCTAAGT
>NW_011400580.1:0-529 GCF_000754665.1 Bison bison bison | reverse complement strand
CACTGCTGCTGCTGCTGCTGCTGCTGCTGCTGCTGCTGCGAAGTACGTTTCTAGTCGTGTCCGAGTCTGTCGTGACCCCACTGGACGGCAGCCCACCCAGGCCCCGCCAGTCCCTCGGGGTTCTCCAGGCAAGAACACTGGAGTGGGTTGCCATGTCCTCCTCCAATGCATGAAAGTGAAATGTGAAAGTGAAGTCGCTCAGTCGTGCCCGACTCTGAGCGACCCCATGGACTGCAGCCTACCAGGCTCTTCCGTCCATGAGATTTTCCAGGCAAGAGTACTGGAGTGGGGTGCCATTGCCTTCTCCCATATCTATTCACAAGCCTGCCTAAATCATTGACTTCTAGCCACCTTTGGGATGCCAATGACCACCTACCCTTACCAGGCCACAGAGGAGAGAAAACACTTACCACAGGAGGTCCGGGTAAGGAACAAGGAACTAACAAGCTCCCACCAACCAGGATTCTGCAGAGGTCAACAAGAGGTCAGCAAGAGATGGGAGACTGCAGTCCAGAGGTCCTAGCAACTT
>NW_011400579.1:0-513 GCF_000754665.1 Bison bison bison | reverse complement strand
ATTTTGTTTTATAATTTTAATATTGTATTTCTGAGAGTCTAACCTCTACTCTAGATTTTTAATCTTTGCTTTTTGGTATTTGTTTTCAATTTTGTACCTTTAGGAATATAATCTTCAGTACCCATTTTCACTTAGGTGTGTGAAATTGCTGGCTGGCTTTATTGCTGTCTCCCTTTTTGACTCTCCTTTTTCTCCCCCAGATCACTTATATCTCCTCCCTCCCCTTTCTCTTCTCTACTTAACTCTGTGAATGCCTCTGGGTGTTCTGAGCTGTGGAGAACACTTAGGGAATTGATTACTGGCTAGACTGCTCTCTCCATTTTTGAGTCCCCTGGTCACCTCTATCTCCCTTCTCCCTCTTCTCCATGTAAGTCTGTGAACCTCTCTGGGTGTCCCTCACTGTGGAGAATTGTTTCACCACTAACCTAGATGTTTTATCATCTGTGTTATATAGATCGAGAAGTCTTGAGGCTACTGTAAGAATAAGACTGAAAGCCAGAGGGAGAAAGTTTA
>NW_011400578.1:0-625 GCF_000754665.1 Bison bison bison | reverse complement strand
TAGTCCATTGTGTATATGCACCAGTGCTTTCTTGTCCATTCGCCTGCTGATGGACATCTAGGTTGCTTCCATGTCCTGCCTATTGGAAACAGTGCTGTGATGACAAAGGGGTACACGTTGTCTCTTTCAATTCTGGTTTCTTCGATGTGTATGCCCAGCAGTGAGATTGCTGGGTCCTATGGCAGTTCCAGTTCCAGTTTTTTAAGGAATCTCCACACTGTTCTCCATAGTGGCTGTACTAGTTTGCATTCCCCACAACAGAGTAAGAGGGTTCCCTTTTCTCAAGCATTTATTGCTTGTAGATGTTTGGATAGCAGCCATCCTGACCGGCGTGAGATGGTACCTCATTGTGGTTTTGATTTGCATTTCTCTGATAATGACTGATGTTCAGCATCTTTTCATGTGTTTGTTATCCACCTGTATGTCTTCTTTGGACCAAAGGACTTTAGAATGGAGCAATGGGCTCCCACAGGTGGAGCAGGGGGAGTAGCCCACCTCCCACCTCCCGTGCAGGCAATACTGGGGGGCATTGCCCACGAAGACTTTTATTACAAGAATAAACCCAAGTAAACGCTGGTTCGGTTTTGATTACCATCTCCATACTCCAGTATTCTAAAATAATGTC
>NW_011400577.1:0-595 GCF_000754665.1 Bison bison bison | reverse complement strand
GGTCACGTGCTTGATTATTGTCCAGTTGAGCAGCATGATTCGTCACTGCTGAGCTCCATGCTTATTGCCTGCTGATTGCGTGGTTCGTGTCTGCTCAGCTCTTTGAGTATTGCCTCCTGAGGTCCCTGTTTGGTCGCCACCTGCCGGGGACCAGCCCCAACTGATCCAGGGTATTCGAAGGAGAGATGGCCTAGGTGACTATTTATATGCTAATCAGAGATGTCAAGAATAATAGTATGAGGAGAGCTCAGTAGGAAAATTCGGTGGAGAAAAGGGACTGAGTAGCTTTGTTCACGCGGAAGACCAATCAAACTTCAAGACAAGAAGTTTACACCACTTACGTAGGCCACAGGCACCCTCTCGAATAGCGAAAGGTGCCTCACCCTAGACACCTTCTCGAGTGGGTCTTAGCAGCCCAGGCATAATTAGTAAGCGTAGTGGGTTCCACGCTCCAGATGGAGACTCAGCTGGAAGTTAAAGGGAAGAATGACAAGGAACTTTATGAATTGGAGCTGTAAGTTAACTCTTTGACAGAGAGAGCGAGATGGTGGTGGGGACAGCCCCCAGTGAAATCAGAGGTGAGAACACAAAGCAA
>NW_011400576.1:0-743 GCF_000754665.1 Bison bison bison | reverse complement strand
GGATGCTGCCCTTGGGCAACCCTCCCCCCCTCCAACACAAAACGCACCTGCGCGTCCACCTTGGTCCCTCCACTCAACCTCGGTGGTTTCTGCCTCTGGCCAAGGCCCCCAACAAACAATCCTGAGTCGAAATTGGCTCCCTGTCCCCGAACGACGGTGAGTCCTCCCCTTGTTCAAACCTCCGGGAAACACTGCTGGGCCCTCACCTCAAGCGCTGCATAAAAGCAGGCTGGGTCCCGCCCTTTCTGAGGCGCCCGTGTAAACTCCTGAGCCCCGTCTCGGTCACTGAACGTCACCAGTCGAGGTCCTGCCCTTGTGCGGGCCCCTAGCACAGTCTCCCGACCCACCTCTCGGTCCCTGCCAGTCGCGCAGGCGTTCCTGGGACTTTGCATAGTCGAGTCCAGGAACATAATCCTGAGCGCGCGTCTCAGTCCCTGCCCCGAAGCAGGCTGGGTCCTTCCCACGATCCAGCCCCGAGAAGCATTCCTGAGCCCACATCGGGTTCGCCGCCCTCAATCAGGCTAGGTCCTGCCCTTGGACCGCCCCCCGGCAAACACTCCTGAGCCGGCATGGGTCGCTACCCTCAACTGGGCGGTGCCCGGCGCTTCTTGCGGACCCTAACAAACACTCCGGAGCCAACACCTCGGTCCCTGCACGGGACGAGGCTAGGTCGCGCTCGGCGTCAGTCCCCCGACAGACCCTCCTGAGCTTGCCTCGCGGCCCCGGCACGCACCTAGCCTGGG
>NW_011400575.1:0-550 GCF_000754665.1 Bison bison bison | reverse complement strand
CATCTACCGGGTAAGCATCCTGAGATGTTGTTGAACACCCTGCAACACACAACAAAGAGTTATCCCACCCAGAACGTCAATAGCAGCGAAGTCGAGAGACCCTACGTTAGAGGAAGGGTAAAAAGGATGTTTTCAGAATTTGTATATCGTCTGCATTAGATTTTTGATAATCTGATTTCTTTATTTGTTCAGCAAGCATTTACTGAGCATCTAAGATGTAGGAGACTTGTTGGCACAAACAAGAGGAGGAACAAAATACAGTAGGGTATTTCCAGAAGCTCAGCCTACCAGGGAACACAGATGTGTAAAAGTGTCTGGATAAAAGCAACTGATGAGTAAAGTGGGCTTCTGGTGGCTCACTGGTAAAGAATCTGCCTGCCAATGCAGGAGACAAGGGTTTGACCCCTAGGTTGGGAAGAGCCCCTAAAGAAGGCAATGGCAACCCACTCCAGTATTCTTGCCTGAAGAATCCATGGACAGAGGATCCTGGTGGGCTACAGTCCATGGGGTCGCAAAGAGTCAGACACGACTGAGCCACTAAACAACAATA
>NW_011400574.1:0-865 GCF_000754665.1 Bison bison bison | reverse complement strand
GTTTTTGTTTGTTCGTTTTTTCTCTCTTTCTTTTCCTTCTTCTTTTCTTTAACATCGTATTTTTGAAATTCCAAACTCTACTCTAGATTTTTAATTTTTGCTTTCTGGTATTAGTTATCAATTTTGTACCTGTACTTTCTTTATAATTTTCGCGACCTTGTTTGTTTTTGTTTGTTCGTTTTTTCTCTCTTTCTTTTCCTTCTTCTTTTCTTTAACATCATATTTTTGAAATTCCAAACTCTATTCTAGATTTTTAATTTTTGCTTTATGTATTTGTTACCAATTTTGTACCTTTAAGAACCCAATCTTCAGGACCCATTTTTCACTAGGGAGTGAGATTACTGGCTTGACTGCTCTCTCTCCCTTTGGACTCTCCTTTTTCTCCACCAGGTCGCCTGTGTCTCCTCCTTAACCCTCTCTACTCTACCCAACTCTGTGAATTTCTGTGTGTTCCAGACGGTGGAGAACACTTAGGGAACTGATTACTGGCTGGATCTGTCTCCCTCCTTTTCACTTCCCCCTTTTACTCCTTCTGGCCACCTCTGTTACCTTCCTCCTTCTTCTCTTCTCTGTATAACCCCGTGAACATCTCTGAGTGGTCCAGTTGTGGAGTGCACATAAGGAAGTGACTACTGGCTAGCCCACTCTCTCCACTATTGATTCACCTCATCTCATTTTGGGTCACCTCTAACTCCCTCCTCCCTCTTCTCTTCTCCATGTAACCCTGTGAACCTCTCTGAGTGACCCTCACAGTAGAGAAACTTTTCATCTTTCACGTAGATGTTTTATCAATGGTGCTGTATAGAAGGAGAAGTTTTGAAACTACTGTAAAAATAAGACCGATAACCGGAAGCAGGAGACTTAA
>NW_011400573.1:0-759 GCF_000754665.1 Bison bison bison | reverse complement strand
CTCCGAAAGAGGTGGTGGGGGACAGCCCCCCGTAAAGTCAGAGGTGTAGGTAAGAGCACAAAGTAGTAAAGTAGGGAAGCTCTGGTTATGGGGGTAGACGCTCGAGGATTTCCAGGGGGACTCCTGAGGCTCGATCCCGCCTTTGCGTATGTCAAGCCTCCTTCCTCATGACCTTTGTCACGGGCAGAGTACCTCACTCTGGCCCCCAACATCTCCCCCTTTTTTATTCTTAAAACAGCCAGATGCAGCTCAGTCGCGAGCCTCTGAATGCTCTGCCGAAGAATTCTTACAATACAAGGAAGAATGATTATGAGAAGTAGAATTAGAGACTAGGGATATTAGACAGAATATTTTTTCCAGAATAAAGTTAGAGATGGTGTGAAAAAAGTCATTAGCTGCTCCAGTGGCGGTAAAATCCAGTTGAGAGTGTTCCAAGGTCTGTATTTGATTATGAAGTTTCCCTAAGTCCAGGCCAATATCAGAACTGTTCCAAACACCTGAGATATGATTTTAATTTTTTCCCATTCATAATCTGTCTCGTTTACCTTCAAAGATGTCACGCATATCCACCTGTAATCAGCGTGGCACGTCAAAGCCATCTTCACCTTTAAAGCCTGTAACTCAATCCCAATATGCATAATTGCTTCTTCTAAGGCGTCTACTCTCATCTCTAATTTCCTATCTATAGCTTCCTGTGTTGCTAGAGTTAAAGAAACAATTTTAGACATGGTATCAACATATTGGGCAGTATGCACTTGT
>NW_011400572.1:0-930 GCF_000754665.1 Bison bison bison | reverse complement strand
GACTAAAGGGAGTCAAGCCTCCTGAGGCGTTGGAGAGAGGTCGAGAGATTGGTCTCTAGGCCATGCAGGAGACGAAGGCCCTCAACTCGCGATGATAGGGGAGTCTCAGGGTTGTTCTCGAACGGCGGCCACAGTGTGCGGTTTCTCCCTAGGTACGACGGCGAGGTCAGTGAGCCTCTCGTGGGGCGCCAGGGAAGTCGGGTCTCCATGCGAGTGGCGAGGGGGAGGCGTCATTGCTCTCGAGTCATGGTAGGGGAATCTGGCCTCGAGACGTGTTGAAGAAGGTCTCTCGAGGTCTTTCTCGGGTTGAGGCGGGAAACCTGGGGTCCCTCGACTTGTGCAGGTGACCTCAGGGGGCTTCTCATGGTGGCTCTGAGAAGTCAGGGAAACTGGAGGTGGGAGGGGCCTCTCGGGACTCCCCTGGGTTTGGTGCATTGGAAGAGGGCCTCATCTCCAGTTGAGGCAGGAACCTCAGGGTTCCTCTGATTTCGGACTCCGATTGCAAGGTCCCTGCAGACTTGGGAAAGGAGAGTCAGGCCTCGTCTTGTGTTGAGGCATGGAACTCCGCTTGCCTCTCGAGGTGTTCCCGGCAAGAGAGGCCACTTGTCGAGCGGTATTTGGAACCTGGGGGTTTTTTCCGGACGATGCACGGGCGAGTCACTACCCCTTCGTGTTGACTTCATTCACAGGGTGGAGTTCGAAGAGGTGTCCGGGCATCGGGTTCTTATCAAGAGGGGACCGGGAAATCGGGGTCCTTCAGAATGTGGAACCACCCACGAGGCCACGTCTGGAATGTCGTCGTGAGACCGGCCTCATCCTGAGGTGCGACCGGAAGGTCGGGAACCCCTTCCAGACAAAGCAGAGGAGTCGACCCTCCTGTCCAGATCAGGAGGGTAGAAGAGGCTCAGAGGAAGTGGTGCCGGAAAACTT
>NW_011400571.1:0-653 GCF_000754665.1 Bison bison bison | reverse complement strand
AAAGACCCCTGGGGGGGGGTGTCGCCCGTCCGCCTTGGGGTTCGGGGCGGTCGGGCCCGCGGGGAGTAGTCGGGAGCTGCCTCCCGTCTCCCCCCAGACCCCCGCGTCCCCCCGAGGGGACGGGGTGGCGCGCGGCGTGGCGCGCCACGGTCACTGCCGCCGCGGCCGTCGGGAGGGGGCTACCCGACGGCCGTCGTGTGGGCCCGTGGCCGTGTGCGGCGGCGCGTGCGCGCGCTGCCCCGCGTCCCTGGGGGGACGGGTTGGGGGCCCCCCCGGGCGCCTGTGGGGTTGTCCCGAGCCCGCCCTGGCGGCTTGGCGCCGGACGCCCCGTCGTGTGGACCCTTTCCCGACCCCTCCGTTCTGCTGTTTTCTGTCTGACTTGGCCGGCCAGAGGCAACCCCCTGCCCCAACTCCCACCTCCGGGGAGGGAGGCGGGGGTGGGTGGGATGTGCCGCGCCAGGGGCGGGTGTCCCGCCGAAACGAAACCCTTGAAAACCTCATACGACTCTTAGCGGTGGATCACTCGGCTCGTGCGTCGATGAAGAACGCAGCTAGCTGCGAGAATTAATGTGAATTGCAGGACACATTGATCATCGACACTTCGAACGCACTTGCGGCCCCGGGTTCCTCCCGGGGCTACGCCTGTCTGAGCG